>NC_056746.1:226414789-226710356 GCF_019279795.1 Protopterus annectens
CTCTCCACAACTCAGTATCAACTTACATGGATTCCACCAACTTGTCCCACCCCCCCCCCCCACCCACCCACATGCACAAAACCGCTTCTTCCAATCGTATTCTTGACTGGATCCTCAATGACTCCCCTAACCTCTATCATAACCCCTGTACCTTACCCAACACCTTACGTAATCATCTTCCTGCCTTCATCGAAAGACACTCTTCCCAATTACCCAAATCACACTGTTATTGAGACTGTCGTAAACTCTCTAACTTTAATGCTAACACATTGAACTCCACACCATCCAGCATTAACTGATTCTTCCTCCAGTAGCTCCCTCTCAGTGAAGCCATGCTAAACTTTAACCAGATTTTCCTGGATATTCTCTACTCCCTTGCCCCAGCCAGGAAAATTAGAATTAAGGCCAATTATGCCCCTTGGCTGACTAAGGAAACCCAATCTCTTATGCACAAAAGTGACAGTTTTGGAAAGCTTGTGCCAAAACCAAAACACCATCCTTGCTCCAAAGTTGTGAAGAACTCAGGAACCTTGCCAAAAAACAAATTAACAAAGATAAAAGATCCTACTACAACTCTTCTCAAATCAACTGTAAATCCAATCCATGAAAATTCTGGTCCTCCCTTAACAAAATTCTCCACCCTGGTTGCCCTTCCACTCCATCCCCTTTCCCAAATAACACTCCTGTAGAAATGGCCACCCTTCTCAATAACTGCTTCGTTGATACTGTCCAAAGACTTACTAACACAAACCACAATGTCAACCCCTTCCCTTCCCCTTCCAACCCACACAACAAGAACCCTTTCTCCCTTCAGCCTTTTTCTACTGCTTACATCAAATCACTCCTGCTTAAGCTCAAACCCTGCTCTCCCTCCACAGATAAACTTCCTGCTATCGTCCTCAAACTAGCTGCTGAATCTAATGACTACCCTGTATCCCTGCTAATCAATATATCCATTCAAGAAGCCACAGTCCCAGACATTTGGAAATCCTTCTTCACCATCCCTTTGCATAAAGGGGGAACTCTACTGACCCATCTAGCTACAGACCCATTGCCATCCTTTCCTCTCTCTCAGAAATACTCAGCTGCTCAATTTTCTCCATCAGGAAAACCTTCTAACACCCACTCAGCATGGCTTTCGGCTAAACCACAGTTCTGCCACTGCACTCTTATCTTTTACTTATACAGTAGCTGAAGCCAGAGATAATAACCAACTTGTTTTCTGCCTTTTTCTTGACCTGTCCAAACCCTTCAGTACTGTCTCTCGCCCTATACTTTTATCTAAAGTAGCTAACCTCAATTTCTCTGCTCTCTCTCCCCCTCGACTGGTTCACTATTTACCTCTCAAATAGGCAACAATCTGTCAGATGGCTCTCTTCCTGCTCCCTCTCCCTACCCATCACATCTGGATTACCCCAGAGCTCCATCCTGGGCCCCCTCCTGTTCAATATTTTCACCAATGACCTCCACAATTCTTACAAACAATCCTCCCTTATTCAATATGCTGATGATTCTACACTAATCTCCATAGCCAACAATAGCTCTGACCTCCATGTTCATACAGAAGACTCTTTCCTATCCATTGAAAAGTGTCTGTCTGATAATCAGTTCATGTTAAACCCTAAAAAAAAACTAAACTCCTGCTATTTCTCCCACGTTCTATCAACATGAATCAACCTTTGTTATCACATCCTCTAAAAAGGCCACCATAAAATCTGAACCCCACACTAAGCTCCTTGGTACCATCATAGATGATGAACTAAAATTTAGCTTGCATATCCTTCAAAGTATTTAAAAAAACACCAAAAACTTTGACTACTGTACCATAATAGAAAATTTCTCACTTCTGACACTAGACTCTCCTCCTCCACCCATTCTCTATGCTGCTCCAGTCCTGACTAACATATAATCTACTGCTTTATCTAAACTACAACAAACATACCAAAAAATAGCTAGATTTGCCACTAACTCATCTTATAACTCTCACCACTGTCTTGCTCTCAACTCTCTTCAGTGGCTGGAATACCCCAACAGCTCCTACTATCACAATTTCAAATCACACACTCATTACTATACAAACCATCTTCCTGCCTATTCCTCTCCTGCCTTGTATCCTCTTACACCTCCACTCGCCCTCTCTTTACATCCAGTCAGCAGCTCCTAGATAGTAACAAACCTAACAAAAATGTGGGAAAATTACTATACAAATGCACTGTAGCCCAAGCCTGGAATAAACTCCACTCAACTCACACATAAGATCCATCTGCCAACTTAATTACTTCAGAAAGGAACTTAGGCAATACCTGCTCAACACAAAGTCCTGCCCCAGTCAGGACCCTACCTAACCATATACATTTCTGTATTTACCACTATATCTCTACACAGACATCTCACTCTTCCATTTCATAACTTTCTTTTTTAACACTTAGTTCTACCAGCAATTTATACTCATTACCTTGACTTTTACTTCTCATGCATATATGTATATGTTTGTAGCTCTACATTAAGTGCTTCTCTGTATTAGAATTATATCTTTGTATTAGAAAATTAATTGCTGTATGTAGTATATTTTATGTTCTGTACTTCTCTGTATTAGAGCTTTTCTCCTTGGGTCTTCACTGAAAATGGGCTTCTGGACCAGCTGGACCAACCTGGTTAACAAATGTCAAATAAATGAATAAATAAATAAAATAAATAAACTAGACTTATTCGAAGTATCTCAAAATATGTAAAAGCACTTACAGTGTGTGTTTATTACTGTGCATTTATTTCAAAGAGTTTGTTGTGTGCAAAGTGCAACTTTTTCATGAAGTGCAGTCAAATACAACCATTTTGAGAAGTTTCTTGAGTATGGGTGTGTCTATTTGCAGAGTGCTGCCATTACAGAGTGCTTCTTGCACTGTACAGAGTATTTGGAAAAGTACAGCCATTTTGGGAAATTTCAGTGTACTGTGTGCTGTTATCTGCAAAGTGCAGTTATTTCGAAGTGATTCTCACTCTGAGCATCTTCTGCCAAGTTCATTTACAAAGTACAGTTACTTCAAAACAGTTTATTCACAAATTGCAATTACTTCGAAATTGTTTATTCATAAAGTACAGTTGTTTCAAAATATTTCTTGCCATCAGCTTTTTTTGCCCACTTCATTCACACTAAGCACTTATTCAAAAGGTTTCTTAAAATGATGATAAATTACTTTTACATTCAAATAATTTCAAGATAAACAGTTCATATAATAAAATAATTTCATGGCAAGTGACTTTGACTTCAACAATTGGCTAAGCTTCTGGTGTCATTCTGAGGGGATCCAGTATCAGTCTGCCTGGGATGACATGATTGACAGACCGCGATGCTTTGCCAGAGATGGCCTGCACCTGTTGTCCTTGGGATTCCGAATACTGGCTAAGGCTCTTGCCACCCCTGTAGTGCCTTTATTAGGCAAGGTTCAAATGACAAATTCACCACTGTAAAAGGTACAAGCAAACAAAATCTGAGGGTAATGCTACTCAGTGCTAGAAGTCTAAACCTCAAAATGCATTCACTCGAGGCACTCCGTAAAATGGAGAACATCAACATCTGTGCAGTGATAGAGACCTGGTTCAAGGCCCCAGAGAGCACCCCTGCATTACCAAGCTATAATTCATACCACACCTTTCGACCACCTAACCTGGACCGAAACACTAAAGGCAGAGGCATGTCCATATTCATTAAGGATATCCACACCTCCAGGCTAGTTACTCAGCATAATGCATCCGAGATTATCCAAGTGCAACTAACTCTGGGCAAGACCGTAGTCCAAATTATAACTTGCTACAGATCCCCCACCATGCCCCAGGATTCCCACTCCTCTTTTCTTGATATACTGGAAAATATTAGGGTACAACCCATCATCCTAATAATGGGTTATTTCAACTACCCCACCATTAACTGGGAAAACTACTCATGTACCAATTATTTTGCTCAACGTTTTCTGAAATTCATAAATTCCAATGCCTTGGATCAACTTATCCACATCCCTATCAGGGGCAGCAATATCCTAGACCTGGTCATTACCAACATGGATGACCGGTGTTCGAAACCAGAGGTCAACTCCTTGTTGGTCAGATCTGACCACAAGCTGATCACCCTAGATATCCACATCCCACCCCCACCCCCCCATTAGGGAAACCACCGTAAAAAAATTCTCCAAAAACAACTTCACGCTTCTTAAGACAGAAGTGGCAAACTTCACAACACCCATGCAGACAGACAGTAGAGGTATGACTGCTGAATCCTACACAAATGCACTTTATAAGCACTTACACGAGTGCATGGATCGTGCTATCCCTAACAGAACCAAGATGTTAGCCTCCAAAAAAAGGAAGCCAATCTGGTGGCCCCCTGCCATAAACAAACTCTACAACAGAAGAAAGAAACTGTTGCAAAAAAAAGAGTAAAATCCCATGATTGGAGGAACTCCCTGGTCAGCCTCAGCAAGAAGCTGAGATCCCTCATAATCATCCTCCAAAGCTAGTTACAAAAGCAAAATCGTCATTGATTCTAAAGGCAGCCACAAAGCTTTCTATAGCTATGTCAAGAATCTCAATGGCAACATTCAGATCTTCTCTGAGTTACAGAACAATGGCACTAAATATACAGAACCAACTGATATTGCCAACATCCTGGCAGAATATACAGCACCAACTGATATTGCCAACATCCTGGCAGATAGGTTCAGTGCTTACTTTACCCCCCTCTCACCCCTTAAAGGGCCCATCTCTATACCGGAAGAATGCAAAGTTCCTGTAATCATGACTGCACAGGTAAAAACCACACTCTCCAAAGCCAAGAACACCGCATCCATGGGACCTAACAACATCCCAGGCTGCGTTCTACATGAATTGCAGAATGAACTGGCACCCCACCTAAGCACCATGTTCAATCATAGCCTCACCTCAGGCTTTTTGCCCACTGAATGGCGCACAGTGGCGGTTATGTCACTCCACAAAGGGGGAGCCACCACAGACCCCAGGAACTACCACCCCATTATCCTAATGAGCCTGGTCTGCAAGGCCATGGAACGTATCATCATGGAACTTATAAACAAAGACATTGGTAATCTCCAAACTCTGGACCCCACTCAGTTCGAGTTTATAAAAGGCAGATCATGTCTCCTAAACCTGATAAAATTCTTTGAAGCAGTCACCAAAGCCGTAGACGAGGGTAAGGTGGTTCACACAGCCTGTCTAGATCTCGCCAAGGCTTTTGACACCATCACCCACTCTGGAATTATAGATAAACTCACTAAACTAGGTATAAATCCATATGTTACAAGATGGGTTACCAACTGGCTCACTGACAGAACCCACACGTTGAAATTAGCAGACTCCAAATCTGACTTCAGACCAGTGACAAGTGGAAGTACCACAGGGTTCAGTCCCAGGTCTTCTCCTGTTTGGTATCTACTTTTCTGAAGTACAGGCTAACACAAAAGGTCTTTGGCTAATGAAGTTCACAGATAACTGCAAACTAGGAACCATAATTGAAACTCGTAACTATGTGGGTATCCTACAAAGGGGCCTCACTGAAACAGATGCCTGGTGTCAAAGCCATGGTCTTAAGCTCAATGCCAAAAAGTGCATTGTCATCCCCTTTGGTAAAAATCTCTGTACCCATGAGCTACCACGTAGGTGGTAGTCTACTTAACACCGAAAGTGTCATAAGAAACCTTGGGACACAGGTGGACAGTAGTCTCTCCTTTGATAATCACATCAGCACAGTGGTCTGGAAATCCTTCTAGGTGGCATACCTCATCACAAAAGATTTTTCATCCAGGAAAAAAGAGGCCATTGTTCCCCTCTACTCGTCACTCATTAGACCCGTTATAGAGTACAACGCCCCTTTTGGTAGGTACCTCACAAGACATCTACAACAACTGGAAAGGCCGCAGAAATACCTCACAGAGAGGATTACTGGCCTCAAACAGATGCCCTACGCAAACAGTCTCAAAAAACTCAAGCTTTACTCCATCGTATATCGCTTACTCAGAGGCAATCTCTGCCTAACATACAAAGCTATGTCAAACCCAGAGTTGTTGGACATGCTCCACTTAAAGAAATCCCAATGCCTCCGAGCTACATGCTCTAGGGACCTAAACCTTGTCACCACAATAAACAGAACGTGCTGGAGGGATAGACTCCTGTCCCAGAGACTTCCCGTACTCTGGAACAAACTACCTATCTATATCAAACAAAGCTCCTCATTAGCACTCTTCAAGAAAAATCTTGATAATTGGATGGGAAGTAGGAAATTTGCCCTGGGGAATCACCTCTGTGGCTCTGCTCGACGGGCACAGGAAAATAATTTTCTTGGGTGGCGAAAGCCAGGGTACCTTTTTGGCTAGACTTATATAGGCCGTAGGGCCAATAGTGTAGTATCTACCTATCAAGCTATGAACAATAAAGTGATTTCAGTTTTACAGTGCCCAGGAGATTTATTTCATAAAAGTCAGTTATACAGAGGCTTATCGTGCTATTGCAAGAACTGGCATAAATTTCAAGCAGGTGTGTGTTCGTATACATTTGCAGAAGTCTTCACTAAGACATGTTAATATGGCAGACGGATTTCGCAAGCCACAACCACTTGTATTTCATCAGAATGTTGCAGAGAATTGGAGAATATTTGAACAAGAGTATGATATACTTATACAAGCAGCTTATTCTGATAAAGATGCACGCACCAGGGCATTCATTTTGCTAAACCTAGCAGGTCAGAGGCCATTGAAAGGGAGCATTCATTTGTATATGCACCAGCAGTGTATGAAGGTGAAGGAGAAACTCGTTGTATTGCTGTGCAGGCTGAATCAAGGGAAGACCCTGAGTGTTTGAAGAGCAAGTACAGAGAAATTTGTAACCCCCAGACTAATGTTACATTAGAGGGGCATTTGTTTTACATGAGAGATCAGAAGCAAAGGAAAACTTTTGCAGCTTACATTACTGATCTAAGAAACAAAGCTAAAATGTGTCAGTTTGGTGATTTAAAAGATGAGTTAATAAAGGACAGACTCTTGTGGTATTAATAATATTGCTGTGAGAAAAAATTTGCTTCGTGACAGTGATTTAATGCTGAGCAAAGCCATTGAGATTTGTCAGATCCATGAAGTTACAGAAAGACACACAAGTATGCTTGCTAATGATAAGAGCATGGTTTTAACAGATGCCAGAGCCAATGTAGACAGCATACAACATTTGATAGACAAAAGCAGGCCTATGCACATGGCAGCAGTAATCCCTGCGGGACTTCCAGGTAAAACCTGTAGTCTTCTAGCACATTCAGCTAAAGGAGCATGCTCAGTGCAGAACCAAAGATGTTATGTGGTCCAGTCTCGCCTACATTCCTACTCATGGGTTTGGAGACGAGTATCGGCTCCGACTCTGCCAACTTTTTATTTTCTAGCACAAAGTCTATTGGCTGGGCTAAACCGGTATCCCATGTTGCACTGCTCCATAGCCCCAGATCTCATTTGCCGCTCGTGTAGCTAGGACGTGGTCTCGCTTGGCTGTGGCCAAGTACCTTTAAAACATCTTTTTCTCTCAGAAAATTGTTTTTTTTTTTTTCAAACAAAAGCTATTTTAATAGCTATTTTTCCTGTTCGTTGTTCTGAATTTTTTGTGAGTGTTTTTGGGTATCCCTTCTGTTCCGGCGGGCTAGGCCCATTTAAATTAGAGGACCTAGTCCTCCTTGTTTTGTGTAAAGTTACTTTTGTTTCTTTGTCTGAGTAGAGAGTAGTTCTTTTTCCTTATTTTAGTGTGTGTAGACTCCCAAAGAACCGTTTAAGTTAGAGATTCTTTGGCTGTTGTTGTGACAGTAGTTTCCCGGCTAGGTTCCTGTTGCTTGTGTTGTGTTTTTTTGGTGTACCAATCTCTGTTAAAATGTCTAAGGATCAAAAGGAACATAAACCTTCGGGTTTTAAGAAATGTTCCAAATGTAACTACAAGATGTCCTTTACTGATGGACATTTCGTTTGTGTATACTGCCTAGGGGCAATTCATTTACAAGAGTCCTGTAGTTTTTGTCACTCCTTCAGTCCGAGGGTGCTACAGGAAAGGAAAAACAAACTTATACTGAAGGGTCTCCTAAAACCTTCTTTTGAGGAGTCTTTAGACTCTTCCTCGAGTACTCAGTCTAAGACTTCGAAGGCGAAGAAGAGATCTCCAGCTCCGTCTGTCTCCACGGAGCCTTCGGAGAAGACTTCTAAACTGGATTCTACCCCCTCGGCTCCTCTGTCCTCGGGGCCACAGGAGGTATCTGTTGTGCTGGAATCGACCTCGACCTCGGCTCCAATTCTATTGGAACCCATTTGGAGCCGGTCGCCCAGTGTTAAGCATGAGTCTCCAGACAGGAGATTCCAATCTCCATCTCTTTCCTCCAAATCCTCCAGGCTTTCTGATTTGGATGTTTATAGGGTGGTTCAGATGCTTGTACTGATGGTTCCTCCTCCGAGCACTTCCTTGTCTTCGGAGCCGGAATGCTCCGCTCAGAGTGATGTTCTTATGCCGGCTCCGAGGCTCTGATACCCCTCAGGGGTTTATCGGTGCCGACGTCGGCTCCGTCCTCTGGTTTCGGAACTCGAGTTTCCTCTGTTGGGGCCGAGGGGGATACTTCGGGACTCCTGTCAGTTCCGAGCCACCCTCTTGGCGCATCGGCTCGGGGTACCCCGACTCTGGTCGTGGCCTCGGAGGCCGGTCGGTCCTCTGATTCGGGGGGACCCGCCTTCATGGCCATGAGGAGCGCACTGGCCAGATCTTCAGTTACATCACCAGGATCGGTCATTCCGTCCCCTTCTACACCAGCTAGAGCCTCTGATGCCCCTCTATCAGTAGATGGTGGAGCCCAAAAGTCTGGGGATACCCCCATGAGCGGTCCCCAACTTTCTGAGGGCCCCTTGGAGTCTGTGCCTGAGGAGCCCCCAAGAAAGACGTTGTGCAAGAGGAAGCACATAGACTCCCAGGATGAGTCTCACTTCTGATACCGACCTTGAGGAGTTAGAGGGGTCCCGCAAGTCATCCTCCGATGACGTCTCTTTCTCCGACATCCTGGAGATTTTGAGGCAGAGAGGCGACTGGACGTACAAGACCCCCTCTGAGGAGGAGTCAGTATTCCTCAAGGCTTTTGGTGCTCAACCCTCCGCCTCCTGGGTGTCTCCACCCTTCGACAAGCTTCTGGATTTAATTTGTCGAAGGGCGTGGGAGAATCCTGATTCGGTGTAACCGCTACCCAGACGACCTAATAAGTTTCTTTCAGCTCCCCCGGGGAAGGAGTTCCTGTCCAAAGGGGTTTCTGTAGATGCCATGGTGGTGGCGGCGGCCACTCAGCAGGAAGTAGCAGAGTCTTCTTCCTCCATCCATCCTCCTAACGAGGAGTCCAGGAGTATGGACCGGTACGGGAAGCGTACCCTTTTGTCAGCGACCTTCACCCTACGGTCGCTGAATTACCTTTGGCATTTTACTCTGCTCCAGAGAGATCTCCTTAAGGAGTTGAGATACTCTAACTGGTAACGTACCTGTGGCGTTAGCGCAGACTGTTAACGCCCAGTTGTCTACCCTTGGTTCGATTGTCAACTCGTCCATGAGGCTCATATTTTATGCAGCCAAAGGAGTGAGTAGGGCAGCTAGTTCAGGAGTAGCCCTCAGGAGGCAAGCCTGGATGCGCCTGTGTCATTTCGCGGAGGTCTTCAAGTCTTCCTTCACTGATGCCCCCTTTGATGGGTCCTCACTCTTCGGGACCAAAGTGAAAGGCACTCTCACCAGATGCGAGCAAGAGGGAAAGAACCTGTCTGCCATAGGGGTCCATTTTTCCCTTCCTTCTAAGCCTTACCCCAAGGCTCAGAGAGGAGGGAAGATGTGGTTCAAAAAATCACAGAAGTCTTTCCCTGCAGCTCAAAGTGAGCCCCCCTCCAGAGGCAGAGGAGGGGGAGGCTATTCTGGAAGACATCGCCCCAGGGGCAGAGAAGGCCCCCGCAACTCGGGAGACCATGATTCCTTTTGCGGTTCTTCCTACCATCGTTCCTGATGTGTTGCCCAACTGTGCTATTCCGGAGCCAGTCAGGGGCCGCATTTCGTTGTACCCGGGGGAGCATCACCCAGGATCGATGGGTGCTTCGAATAGTTACCGGAGGTTATACCATCCCCTTTTTATCAGAGCCCCCTCCAGTCAAGAGAATCCCGGACTTTCCACCCAGTCAAAGGGATCAAGCAGCACTAGAAATCTTAAAGCTGCTGGAAAAAGGAGTCATCCAACCTGTCCCCTCAGACCATATCGGATTAGGGACTTACTCAAGACTCTTTTTGGTGCCGAAAAGAACAGGGGACCTGAGACCCATTCTGGATCTCAGCCGACTGAATCGCTACGTTCTGAAGTCCAAGTTCCGAATGGTCACCCTCCAGTCCATTTTTCCGTTGCTGGGAAAAGAAGTATGGATGTGCTCTATCGACCTCAAGGATGCTTACTACCACATCAAAATGGGCAGGGCATCCAGGAGTCACTTACGCTTCCGGCTGGGAGCCAGTCATTTCCAGTTTTGTGCCCTGCCCTTTGGTCTCACCACAGCTCGCCCCCAGGGTGTTCTCTAAGTGTTTGGCGATGGTGACGGCTCACCTGAGACATCAAGGATTCCAAGTGTTTCCATACCTGGACGACTGGCTCCTCACCTCCCCCACCAGGCATCTTCTCATTCAAGCCATGGAAGCTACCATTACCCGCTGTCAACAACTAGATATTACCTTGAACTGGGGAAAGTCTGCCTTGCTGCCCTCACAGTGTGTCACATTTATAGGCGCAGAGCTAGACTCCGAATGCAGGCGTTCCTGCCCCAAGAAAGAATAGGAGTGTTGCAGAGTCAGGTTCACGCATTGTTACCCCTCAAGAAGGTTCAGGCCAGATGGGTTCTACAGCTCCTGGGATCCATGGCAGCCACCATCATGTTAGTGCCTCTAGCCAGATTACACATGAGGCTTCTGCAGTGGCTCCTCTTTGCCCAATGGTCCTTTCAGGAATTTCCCCTTTCCCACTTGATCCTACTCACGGATCGGTGCAGACAAGACCTCCGTTGGTGGCTATGCTCCACCAATCCGGACGAGGGAAAACCGTTTGTCCCTATGTCACCTGTTGCCACGGTGACCACGGACGCCTCCCAGATTGGGGGGGGGGGCATTATCTTGCAGGACATTCCAAGGCACGTGGCAAGATCACGAGGTACTTCTGCACATCAATGTCTTAGAGATGAGAGCGGTGTTACTGGTGTTGCGAGCACTTCAGAGCTCTCTTCCTCTGGGAACAATTGCAATTCACTCGGACAACATGTCTGTTGTGTGGTACCTGAACAAACAAGGGGGAACCAGATCTTATCCCCTGTGCAGAGAGGCCATGTGAGTGTGGCAGTGGGCAATGTCTTCCCAACGGTTTCTAGTGGCAACGCACATTCCGGGGAAGGCCAATGCGATAGCAGACAGGCTGAGCAGAGCTAGTCTAATGCCTTACGAGTGGTCCCTGAACCGCCGGGTTGCGGAACAGATTTTCAGCAGGTGGGGTCAGCCTTGCTGCGATCTTTTTGCCAATCCCAAGTGCAGCAACTACTTCACACTGATCCCCCCACAGGGGGAGTCACCCAGGGACGCTCTAGTCCACGATTGGCCCCCCGGTCTGCTATATGCTTTCCCTCCGTTTCCTCTGTTAACAAGTGTGATTCAGAAAGCCATATTCTCGGGAAGCAAGATGATTCTAATTGCCCCACACTGGCCTCGCCAAGTCTGGTTCTCCTTTCCTCATCAATACGCAGTGGACAGTCCTTGGATTCTGGACCCATTACCCATTACCAGACCTACTGACACACGTCGGGACAGTTCCATCCCTCCCTGCGGACCTTCAGGTTGACAGCCTGGCTACTCCACTTCCATCGTTAGTCAGGCTTCATCGTTTTTCATCTGCGGTAGTGCATATTTTATCCTCTTCTTATAAGTTTTCCACAGGACGATTTATTCCAGCAAGTGGAAAAGATTTTCTATTTGGGCTCATGCCCAGGGACTGGACCATTACACAGCCCCTATTCCTGCTGTTTTGGATTTTTATCCATGCTCTTTCGGCAGGGTTCTGCTCCTGCTACCATTAAGGTCCAGCTGGCTGCTATTTCTAATTTTCATACCTCTTACGAGCCCTCTCTTATGGCCCATAAACTCTGTAAGGCCTTTTTGAAGGGCACCTTGTTACTCCGGCCTCCTGTGTTGGAACCTATCATGCCATGGGATCTAAACTTTGTTTTGCAAGCCATGACTTCCCCAACTTTCGAACCGGCTGCCACCTGTGAATTAAAGTTTCTGTCTTGGAAGACTGACATCTTAATAGCCATTACATCAGCCATACGGGTGTCAGAGATTCAAGCTCTTTCCATCAAATCCCCATATTTAATCTTTCATAAGGACAGGGTTTCCTTGAGACCTAATCCGTCCTTCCTTCCTAAGGTAACTTCTACTGTTAATCTCAATCAGTCTATTGAGTTGCCAGTTTTCTTCCCTCAATTTTCCAATAAGGCAGAGTTTAAATTTCATCAGTTGGACGTACACAGGCAATTACGATTCTACTTACACAGGACAAAACAACTACGGAAATCTGACCAACTGTTTGTGTCCTTTTCAGAAAGTAGAGCAGGTTCCCCTATTTCTAAGATCACAATTTCCAGATGGATTTCAGATTGTATTTCTTTTATCTATTCGTCAGCAGGCAGAAATCTACCGTTCCCCGTCAAGGCTCACTCTACCAGGGCTGTTTCCGCTTCGATGGCTTACCATGCCAGGCTGTCTTTGGATGATATTTGTGCTGCGGCCACGTGCGCTTCTCCACACACCTTTATTACTCATTACAAACTAGATGTGGCTTCTAGGAGCTGGGCTTCCTTTGGTTCCACAGTTCTCAGGAGTATCTTCCTTTGAGCCTCCCAGGATAGAGGTGCTGGGGACGCTGTTCCATGAGTAGGAATGTAGGCGAGATTGGACCACATAACATCAAGAAGTTATGTACTCACCATAACGTTCGATGTATGTGGTCCATCTTGCCTCACATTCTTACGTACCCTCCCACCTGCCCCCTTCCTGGAGGATCTGGAGGCGATAATTGGTCTTGAGTACCCTTCAATATTAGTTGCTTTTTCTTTACTACCCTGGATAGTGTTCTACCTTCCTGGATTGTGGTTGTGCATGAGGTGTGACTGTGGTTGTGCATGAGGTGCGACTGTGGATTGCTGCAAACTAGATCTGGGGCTATGGAGCAGTGCAACATGGGATACAGGTTTAGCCCAGCCAATAAGAGACTTTGTGCTAGAAAATAAAACGTTGGCCGAGTCAGAGCCAATACTCGAACGTTCTGGTGAGTACATAACTTCTTGTTATCCAGTGCAGAACAAACCACACTCATTACAGTATATGAGTGAATCAGCAAAACACAAATCAAGCTTTATTGTTAATTATCACAATTGTGGTGCCAGCCATGACTACAGAAGAGAAAAGTGCATAGCATTTGGTCAGCAATGCCACAAATGTAAGAAATGGAACCATTTTCAAAGATTTTGTAAATGTAAACCTAACACAGTTACAAAGAAAGGTCACTCAAAAAGGCAAGTTGATCAAGTAAACCTGCAACAGTCCACATTCTGTGTAGATGGTGTGTCAGTGATTGGTGAAAAGATTAATGCAGTAGATTTATACTGGCAAGAAATGAAGTGTTTTTTACTGTTCGGATAAATGGTAAATCCACCGAGCTCAAAGTAGAAACTGGTTCAAAGTGTAATGTTATGTCTGCAGATAGGTCAGAGCTGGTGAACAACTAAAAGTTGGGTGAAGCTTGTTGCTTATGGAAGTGAAGAAATTCAAACTAAAGGCTCAGTAGTACTTTCATGTGATGTGGCCAACGACTGTTACAGTCTATTATTTTATGTAGTTCGAAGACCCGTGCAGTCATTTTTGGGTCTCAGGGACAGTTTGAAAATGAATTTGCTTTCTTTTACTAAAGAAGTTCATCAAATAAGCACGTCTCCCAGTTCCAGCTTCACTAAACACTATTTTTTCAGAGTATGCTGATGCTTTCGATGACACGTTGGGCAAACTTCCAGTGGTATATTCTATGAAACTAGACCCTGAGATCAGTCCATTGGTCAAACCAGCAAGAAGAGTTCCCATAGCTATGCAGCATAAAGTCAAAGCTCAGTTGGATAAAATGGTGCAACAAAGTGTAATTTGTCCAGTTACAGAACCTACAGAATGAATGTCGCTCATGGTAGCAGTTCATAAAAAAGGGTCAGATGAAGTCAGAATATGCATTGACCCAAGAGATTTGAACAAAGCATTGAAGAGACTGCATCATCCTATGTGTACAGTCGAAGAAGTCACAGCCCTGATACCAAATGCCACTGTTTTTTTTCTATGTTGGATGCAGAGAGTTCATTTTGGCAAGTGATGCTTGATCACAAATCTTCATTACTGACTACATTCATTGCCCCATTTGGAAGATACAGACTCCCCAGGATGCCATTTGGAATAAATTCTACAAGTGAAGTCTTTCGACATGCAATGGAGCAAATTTTTTCAGATTATCCCTGTGCAATAATAATAGATGATTTATTGGTTGGTGGCAATGGTGAGGCAGAGCAGGACAGAAATCTTAAGCGAGTTCTCGTCAGAGCACATGAAGTGATCTTAACGCTCAGTCCTCTGAAGTACAAATTCAGACTTCCATAAGTTACATATGTAAGTCATTTATTTACAAGTATTGGCTTGAGACCAAACCCATCCAAACAAGCAGCCATTCTTGAAATGCCAGCACCGGATAATGTGCAAGCTCTACAATGTTTTCTTGGTATGGTCAACTATTTAGGCAAGTTTATACCAGACTACAGTGAATTGACAGCGTCTTTGAGAGAGCTCACATGTAAAAATGTTACATGGTCATGGCTAGAACAGCACCAGAAAGGATTTGAAGTTCTTAAGCAGAAAATTGCTACCTTACCAACATTAAGGTACTATGATGTCAACAAACCAGTAACTCTTTTCTGCAATGCTTCGAAATTAGGTTTATATTCGGTTATTCTTCAAGAAGATAGGCCAGTTGCCTACATATCTAGAACACTTACCCAGACTGAGTTGCAGTATGCCCAAATTGAGAAGGAACTTTTGGCAATAGTGTTTGCATGTTCCAATTTCATGATTATATCTATGGTTGAGATATCCATATTGAAAATGGTCATCCACCTTTGGTTACTGTTTTAAAGAAGCCTATGCATTCAGCTCCAGTGAGATTACAAAGAATGATGCTCATACTGCAAAAGTACAACTTCAAAATGGTCTACACAAAAGGCTAACTTCTTTATCTGGCTGATACTGTATCCAGATCTCCAAAACATACAACAGAACAGCTTGTCGCAGAGAATTGTGACTTTGATGTCATGGATTCTTTCTACCACAAGACTTGATGAACTACGAGATCATACAATGACTGATCCAGTTTGGCAAAAGCTCAATCACTACATCAGTGTTGGATGCCCATCAAAGCAATCAAGTGTACCACCTGATGTGTAACCTTACTTTCCGTACAGAGATGAGTTGTTGATAGAAGATGGCATTATTTTCAAAGGTCCTAAAATTGTTCTTTCTGCTTCCTTACAACAAGAATATATCCAGATTTTGCATCATGGTCAACCAGGTTCTGAATCTACTAAGAGAAGGGTGAGAGGACTTGTGTTTGGACTTCTCTAGTGAAAGACATTGATAGAGTACTTTCTTCCTTTTCACTGTGTAATAGTACTAAACCACATTTGCAAAAAGAGCCATTTCAGCTAAGTCATATGCCTAAACTACCGTGGTCAATAGTAGCTACTGACATATTCGAGTGGAGCAATCAACATTACTTATTAATAGCAGACCCTTATTCGAACTGGTTTGAGCTTGATCTGCTACCTAATTTAACTTCTACTACAGTCATTACTAAGTTAAAAACGCCATTTCTCAGTCCATGGCAGTCCACAGAAATTACTTTCTGACATTGGTACCCAATTTACCAATCATTTGTTTCAGAAATTTGCAAGAGGATGGGACTTCGTACATAGTACTTTTTACTAGTTGTTCAGAGTATCCACAATCAAATGGACTTGCTGAGCGTGCAGTACAGAGTGTAAAATAATTACTTGAGAAGTCAAAGCGTGATAGTACTTGTGTTTTTTTTTTTATTTACTCAGTCTCAGAAACATACCCCATGATGATATACGTGACTCACCTGCTCAGAGACTTCTCTCCAGGCAAACCAGAACAACATTGCCTATCAGTTCTAGTTTATTGAGGCCTAAAGCTAAAAACAACAAAGCCATTAAAGCCCAGTTATTTAAGAAGCGTTCTTTTCCAAAGTCCAGCTATGACAAATCGAGCAGATTTCTTCGTCCATTAAAAGGAGAGACGGTGAGGATACAAACAGCAAAAGGTTTTGACTGGATTGGTCAAGCACTGAGTATATGTGCAGAGCTGAGATCCTATTTTGTTAAAACTAAGGGTGTGGAGTACAGGAGAAATCGCAGACATCTTCTTGTAGCAGAACTGATGTCACAGCATTGTTCCTATGACAAAGACTAACTCTCAGAGCAATCTAGATGATATTCCTGTTCCTGAACAAGTATTGACTCCTGATACTGTTCCAGCAGATGATCCCAAGGTTCCTAAGACTGAAAAGTTGACAGAGACAATTCCAGTTGCTAAACCAGATCCCAAATGTTATGTCGCACAATATGGCTGCATCTCAAAACCCTAGTGTGAAATGCACAGAACTTCGACATAGTTGTATATATGTACCTAGATTTGTATAATTGCATGATCAAAATTATTCCTGTGTAAATTACATATTTATTAATTCCTGTGACAATGACCAAGTCATTTCTCAGAGATGGAGGATGTAGAATAACAAGTGTGCTGTACCTTTAAGAAACTTTTCTAAGACTTGAGAGTACATATAAATTCCTAGCACATGTTATCTTCAGTGCCATTTTGAAGGTGCATCCAGAGTGTTAACATCTTGGTGCATGACAACTAGTTTGTTTATAACTTGAAGTTACGTAACCTAGTTTACAATGTGTTTGTGTATAATAAATCTGCTTGAACAAGAACCCACAATGTTCGCCTGTTTCTTTCTGACCTGGCAAGTGACATAAATATAATATTATCTATGGTTGTAATTGATCTTCATAAGGGCGTACATTCAAAATCCTACTCTCTCCTTATTTTGTGACGCCCACATTCAACATAATTTCTTTCCACTTTGTAGTCTTCTGCCTGCATTATGTATATGAGCTTTAACTGTGAGCTGTAAAGTTTCCCTTTAAGTCTGGGAATCATGAAGCACCTTATTCTGTGTGGTGAAGCAACTTCTCACTTTCTTGATCTCTTTGCCTCCCAAATAAATTCCTTCATTTCTTTATTAATTGTGGTCCACAGCTTCTACTCTAGTTGATAAAAATATGCCTGACTAGAAACATTTTCACTGTTTGTATCTTGCTGCCCATGTCAATGGTGAAGAGCTTCCAACGTCTCAGTTTTTGTTTTACCTTTTGTTTAGCCGCTTTCCATTTCTCCTTTGCTGCCATAATAGAATTATTTTTAATCCATGCATCTAAACGCTTTATCTTTTCATGCCCTCATAAATATGGGTATTGCTTAAAATTTTCATGTGGGTCCAGAGTTTACCTCTGTATCCTCTGTTTTATCTTTATTTATTTTATATTCTGAAAAAAAAAAACATGAATCTGTCTCAAAATGGTCTGCAACACTGAAATATCATTTTCTGGATTTATCAATTAGGCAGATAACATCTGCAAGTAAGCCTAATTTTTCTTGAATACCATACCAGTTATACTCTTGATTTTCTTGGGCACTGGATCAAAGTAAAAAAAAAAAAAGGGGGGGGGGACGAGAACACCCTTGCTTGGTTCCTCTGTTTGACCACAGCTTGTCAGAAAGAATCCTCCCAGTTTGATTTTTGCCTCGGACCATTCACATATCTTTCTAATTAACCGCATTATTATGTAAGAAAATGGAAGTGCTGCTATTGCCCTACTTAAAATCCCACCCAACTCTATTGGAATGCCTACTCTGCTTCAAGACCAACAACAACAACAGTGGGGTCTAATTGTAAGTAGTTTCCCTCTGGGTATTCATTGTTCTGTTAATACTGTCAAATGTTTGCCTCACCTCCACAAAACCACATTGATCCATATCTGTCAATTCTGTCAGCATCTTTCTCTCTACTTGTATAGACAAAACACTACACAATCATGGCTGGAAATTAAAATTAATCAAATGAAGTTTGATTTAAAGTGTTTTTGCCTTCTTTAAGTAGTAGAGAGTAGTAGCAGAGTAATTTTGCTTGATTTTGGGAAGTGGACTCCTTGAATGTGGCAGTTGGTTTGAGTGATGGAAAGGGAGTAGGAGATGGTCTGGATGGTGGTCAGAGGCCAGTCGGGTCTGCAGGTAGAAGTGATTGAAAGACTGTGGTTTGAGAGGGTCAGAAGGAAGAATGTTGGACTGGATGATGCTATGGATGGTCGCGACTACAGGTAGTGGCGGTTGGACAGGCATTGGTGATGAGGATGGTCAAATGGAAAGGTCTGAGTTTATTTAATGATGGAGATGCATGATGAAGGAGGTGGATGTATCGTGCGTGTTTATAGCTTCTGATTTTCGATTGGCTCTTTCACTCTTGTGTTATTGCTGTTTACTGTTACATGTAGTTGTGTTTCTGCTGTTATGTTATTTGTGCATGAGCTTGGAGGAATGTAATTTCATTTAGCTGTACTCCGTATGGTTGAATGACAAAGTTTTGCTTTGCTTGCTTGCTTGCTTATTAGAGTTGCCACATCTTTCTTCCAAGATGGTGGTACCATCCCTTCTTCTAAAATATTGTTAAACAAAATCTTCCAGATGTTTATCACTTTCTTCCCTCCTAATTTCCAGACCTCCACAGGAGTACCATCTGATGTTCATCATATTGATCACTGCTGAACTAGCCTTAGCTATATAGGTTATATCCTGCTGAGGATATAACAGCCAGCCAGGTTCCAAAGCTTTAGGGCAACTTCCATGTGCCCAAACAGACAGGCAATTCAAACTGAGATGATTAAAATACAAGTTTGGGTGTGCAGCCCTTCAGACCTTTTCTGCCATACTGCCATCTAAGAGTACACTCCTCTGAGGCTTTTAAGGATTGATAATCGGCTTGTGCTGTTCCTTTACTGGGCAGATAAGTTCCCTTTGGGGGGGACTTCCATTTTCTTATTTGTGTTGCTGTTTTAACAGGTCCCTCTTCAGAAAATTTATTTTAATGTTAGAAGTGCTGTGTTTAAACAGACTGTCATGACACTGTAACATACTTTTAAACAGAGCACTCATTTTTCATAACATTTTAAAAGTGGTATAAAGTAAATGAAAACATTTTTTTCTTTGAAAACATTGTGGTTATTTTACTTTTGTGGGCTGACATAGTGTTTTAAAATGCTCTTTACTGTGTCTTTCTGTCAAAAAAGTAACTTTTGTAGACTGTTAATGTTTGCTGGCATTTACTGCCCGTCTTCCCTGGGGAAGAGGCACCATTTTCAACATAAGCATGAAACAGACTTAACATTCCCACAGTCGGTCCTTCTTCCAACCCTCTAGCTTGTCAGTGGGAGTGATAAGCACTAGGTAGCCTATCTACCACAAGAGGAGCAGTTTCTGGCCCAGAAATTGTAGTTTATTGGCCGTTTGGGCAGTTTTTTCCATCTCCTTCAACTTTCAGGTCTAAAAGCCCACATTTGTGCTTTTCCTGCAACTAGTCTAGTCCAGTTACAGATTTGCTGTATCCAGGACTGTATGTAAGCGTCTGAGCCCCTCAAGC
The DNA here is from genome assembly GCF_019279795.1 of Protopterus annectens. Lineage (NCBI taxonomy): Eukaryota > Metazoa > Chordata > Ceratodontiformes > Protopteridae > Protopterus > Protopterus annectens. The sequence goes on from NC_056746.1 coordinate 226,434,720, forward strand.
CTTTCTGTGTTGAGGGCAGCCTTCTAGCTTATCAGTGGGAGTGGTAAGCACTAGGTAGCCTAGAGGAGTGTTTTTGGCCCAGAAATTGTAGTTTATTGGCTGTTTGAGCACTTTTTTCCATCTCCTTCAACTTTCTGGGTTAAAAGCCCACATTTGCGCTTGTTTACCACCTTTCCTATAACTAGTCTAGTCCAGATACAGATTTGCTGTATCCAAGACTGTAAGCTTCTGAGCCCCCCAAGCCTCTCTGTGTTGGATGGAAGCCTTCTAGCTTGTTAGTGGGAGTGGTAAGCACTTGGTAGCCTATCTACCACAAGAGGAGCGGTTTCTGGCCCAGAAATTGTAGTTTATTGGCCGTTTGGGCAGTTTTTTCCATCTCCTTCAACTTTCATGTCTAAAAGCCCGAGTTTGCGCTTTTCCCGCCTTTCCTGTAACTAGTCTAGTCCAGATACAGATTTGCTGTATCCAGGACTGTATTTCAGCTTCTGAGCCCCCAAGCCTTTCTGTGTTGGAAGGAAGCCTTCTAGCTTATCAGTGGGAGTAGTAAGCACTAGGTAGCCTATCTACCACAAGAGGAGTGGTTTCTGGCCCAGAATTTGTAGTTTATTGGCCGTTTGGGCAGTTTTTCCATCTTTTTCAACTTTCTGGTTTAAAAGCCTGGGTTGCGCTTGTTTCTCGCCTTTCCAATAACTAGTCTAGTCCAGATACAGATTTGCTGTATCCAGGACTGTTTGTAAGCTTCTGAGAGGTGCCAAAGTCTGTTTTTCAATGTGTTCCTTAGATTTGCTAGTTCTTTCCTCTCCTGCACTTTTAGTAGCTTATTAGTCTAGCACTTTACCATACCAGACTTCTTGTAGAAATTACTGTAACACACAAAATTGCTACCAGCACTAAACATTCTACAAGGAAACAGCTCCATTACTTATTATTAATTCCCACCCCTCCAGGCATGTCTAAAGGTCAGTTCCCTTGTGCTTTCTCCTCTTAACATGGTGAACTTGGGCATCATCAGGCAATGTAGCAACTGCCTTATGTACACCAACAGTCCTATCCTCTTACCTCCCACCACTCAGACTTGTGAGAGATGCACTTATATATCCAAATTGGAAGCCACGCATTCTCCAGCCAAAACCACAATAGCTGGTCAAGAGGAGAAGGTCAACATTTGCACCACACCACATGGAACATATAGCCCTACAGAACACACAGCAGGACTGCCTTCACATAAAAACACAAACCACACACCCACCTTCGCGGAGTTCGCGGAGGCTCTCAATAAAAATCTACCCAAACAGCAGAGACCTCCAAGGCAGAAATGCACTCAACCACCACAACACAACACTAATCACGAGAAGCATAACTTTCCCAAACAGTGTACAACTCAACTAAAGCACCTAAGTCAAAACAGCATGCCCAGCACACTAGTCATAGGTGACTCGATAGTGAGGCACACTGATGTCCCACACACTAGGTTGAATAGGAGAAAGTAACAGTCAGCTGCCTGTCTGGTGCCAGGATCCACCATGTAATGCACGCACTCAGGTCCCTCAACAACAGGTACAAATATGACTGTCATTGTACATGTGGGTGTGAATGACCTGAGATGTGCCTCCCTGGACTACATGAAAAGAGAAATGGAGGAGCTCTCGGATTATGTAGCCCAAGCGCGTATGACCCTAGCCCTGAGCAGCATCTTACCATCACCCAGAATTATACCACAGTACAAGCAGAAAATGACTGATTTCAACAATTGGCTAAGTTTCTGGTGTCAAGTCTAAGGGGATCCAGTATTTGTCTGCCTGGGATGACATGATTGACAGACCTTGATGCTTTGCCAGAGATGGCCTGCATCTGTCACCCCTGGGCTTCCGGATACTGGCCAAGGCTCTTGCCACCGCTCTAGTGCCTTTTTTAGGCGGTGTTCCAAAGACCAAATTACCACTGTAACAGCTACAAACAAATGCAGTCTGAGGGTCATGCTGCTCAACGCTAGAAGTCTAAATCTCAAAACACTCCTTAAAATGGAGAACATCGACATTTGTACTGTAACATAGACCTGGTTCAAGGCAGTAGAAAGCACCCCTACACTACCAGCCTATAACTCATTCCACACCTTTCGGCCCCAGAACTTGGACCGAAGCTCCATAGGTGGTGGTTTTTCCATATTCATAAAGGATGCGCACACCTCCAGACTGGTAGCCCAACATAATGCATCAGCGATACTTCAGGTGCAGCTAACATTGGGTGAGACAGCGACTCAGGTCGTAACCTCTTATAGGTCCCCAACCATGTCCCACGACACTCACTTCATGTTCCTAAGCACCCTGGAGAATAATAGGGTCCAACCTAACATACTCATACTGGGCGACTTCAACTACCACTCCATTAACTGGGAAAACTACTCATGTACCAATACACTTACCCAACGTTTCCTGGAATTCATTAATTCCCAATGCCCTGGACCAGCTCATTCTTACCCCCACTAGAGGTAGCAACATCCTTGACCCTGGGCATTACTAACATGGGCGACTGTTGCTCTACACCAATAGTCAAATCCTACCTAGTTAGATCCGACCACAAACTAATCATCTTGGAAATCCACATCCCTCCGCCCCACCCCCACATAGGTAACCACCATAAAAAACTTCTCCAAAGCTAACTTTGGGCTCCTAAGAACAGAGGTGGCTAACTTCACGGCACCCATGCAAATGGAGAATAGTTGCATGACCATCGAATCATACACCAATGCACTGTATGAACACATACACAAATGCATGTATCTCACCATACCCAATAAAACCAAGACACTCTCCTCCAAACAAAGAAAGCCAATCTGGTGGCCCCCCTGCCATAAACAAACTCTACAACAGAAGGAGGAAACTGATGCAGAATAAGGTGAAGTCCCAATACTGGAAAAACTCCCTTATCAGCCTCAACAAAAAGTTGAGATCTCTCATCAAATCCTCTAAAGCTAGCTATGAAAACAGAATTGCAGAAGATAGTAAAGACAACCACAAGGCCCTCTATAGGTATGTGCAGATCCTCCATGGCAATACCAGATTTCCTCTGAGCTAATGCACAATGGTACCTCCTATACCAAGCCAACAGATATTGCCAGTATACTGACCGGCAGATTCAGTGCCAACTTTACCCCCCCCAAAGGACCAATCACAATACCAGTAGATTGCCAGGCACCCAGTATTACTGCTGCACAGGTTAAAACAGTACTGTCCAAGGCCAAGAATACAGCTTCTATGGGACCTGACAACATCCGTGGCTGTGTACAACATGAACTACAGACTGAATTGGCACCTCACCTGTGTGCTCGGTTCAGTCACAGCCTCACCTCAGGCTTTGTCCTTACTGAATGGTGCACTGCTATATTCATCACTCTCTACAAAGGAGTGATTATAGACCCTGGGAACTATCGCCCCATTAGCCTGACAAGTCTGATATGCAAAGCCATGGAACACATCATCATGGACCTAATAAACAAGTATATAGGGAATCTCCAAACTCTGGATCCCACAGAGTTTGGTTTTGTGAAGGGTAGATAATGCCTGCTCAACTTGGTCGACTTCTTTGAGTCAGTCGCCAGAGCTGTGGATGAATGCAAAGTGGTTCATACAACCTACCTTGATCTGGCCAAGGCCTTTGATACAGTTCCCCACTCAGAATCATAGAAAAACCCACTAAGCTAGGCACCAATCCCTATATCACTAGATGGGTTGCAAACAGGCTCACAGATAGAACCCATAGTGTGAAAGTAGCTGACTCCAAGTCAGACTGCCAAACAGTCACGAGTGGAGTCCCACAGGGATCGGTCCTGGGTTCTCTTCTGTTTGGCATCTACTTCTCAGAAGTCCAGTCCAACACGCAGGGACTCTGGCTGACAAAGTTCGTAGCTGATTGCAAGTTGGGAGCCATTATTAACTCCCCAAGTGCTGTTGACAGCCTACAGAAAGGCCTCACTGAGACCAACGACTGGTGTCAGAACCATGGGCTTAAGCTTAATGCCAAAAAATGTGTAGTCATCCCCTTTTGGAAAAACCCAGTTCCCATGAGCTACCACATTGATGGTAATCCACTGAACACAGAAGGCGTTACAAGAGATTTGGGAACACAGGTTGACAGCAACCTCTCTTTTGACCACCACACTGCCACTGTGGTCAGAAAGTCCTTCTATGTGGCACATCTCATTATTAAGGGTTTTGCATCCAGCAAGAAAGAGGTCATTGTCTCCCTCTACTCTTCCCTCATTGGGCCAGTCATCGAATACAATGCCCCATTTGGCATGTACCTCACTAGACACCTGCAACAACTGGAGAGGCCGCAAAATACCCAACAAAGGGGATCCTAGGCCTTAAACACTTGTCCTATATGGACAGACTCAAAAATCTCCAACTAGTCTCTGTCTCATATCGCCTACTTAGAGGTGATCTCTGCTTGGCTTAGAAAGCCATGTCTGACCCAGCTCTGTTTGAAATGCTATATCTAAAGAAATTCCAATCCCTCCACACCCCATGCTCCAGAGACCTCAACCTCATTACCACAATCAACAGAACGTATTGGAGGGACAGGTTCATAATGCAGAGGCTGCCCATGCTATGGAATAGACTTCCCATACATGTCAGACAGAGCACCTCACTGGCCCTCTTCAAGAGAAATCTTGATGAGTGGATGGGAATTAGAAAATTCACCCCAGGGATCACTCCAGTGGCTCTGTTCGAGAAAGGCACTGGAAACTAAGGGTAGGTGGCACGATGCCAGGGTAATCCTATGGGCTAGGCTTGTAAAGGCTCCAGGGTCATTAGCCTAGTACACACCTATGAACCTATTAAGCAAACATCCTTTGCTCCCACAGCAGGATAGCAATTTGCCTCATCTGCAGGTCAGTGACTTTGCTGTGGCCATTTGTTGTACCTCTGACCACTCATCTTTTACAAAAAGCCAAACAGTTGCAGAACAAAGCTTAGTTCATAAAACCAAGACTGGATGCATAATCAAACAAACCAAGCAACACTGATACTGAACAAGTGTTTAAAACAAAGCTTTCAGGTCAAACAAACCCTTCATCAGTGTATAAAATACTAACACATGCTAACCATTTTATATACTATCAAAAATCACACAGCCATTAATTATTCAATTAAACAATCAATCCTAGTTAAAAACAGTAGTTGCAGAACCACAGAACTCTATTTCAAACACATTTGTTTATACCTTAGTACAGGTTGTAAAGTAACAGTCTGGTTTAAACCTGGTAATACATCAGCACAAAGGCGTATTATCTACTGATATTCCTTCATCTCAAGCTTATTGTTAAGATCTCCCCTTCGTATATCCTTACATACTCTGTCACCCTAAAAGAGAATTTATGTGCATTTCCATATGTACTGATATGCTTAGCCAATGAATTAGTGTCAATATTTCTTCTTATTTCTGAATGGTGCTCAGTTATTCTTTCCTTCAGTTTTCCGGTAGATTTCCCAACATAAAATGCCTGACATTTCAATGTATTTACAGAATGTATTGTCTAAGCAACTTTTATATGTAAAAAGCTATATACAGGATACTGCTGATTTTTTGAGAAGTTTCTCTGGTTGGTTTAACACACACAAATCTCTTGGTACTACAAATATGTTTCTAATGGTGACTCGACATTCATTCACTTTTTACTGTTATACCTAATAGTTATGGCATTGATGCCATAAGGTAAACTGCTTGTCAAAAATGGGCAATACTCTGGTAGATTAACTGAAACTATATGTGAACTACTCCAGTTAGTACTAGATAATAATTATTTTGTTTTCAGTGAAAGAATTTACCATCAAATAACTGGCATAGCAATGGGTACTCCCATTCCTAATACATATGCCAACCTAGTACTGGATAAATGGGAGACTGAATTTATATATCATGGCCCACAGCAATATTCTCAGAATATTAGTTGCTTTAAAATATATGTGGATGATTTGTTTTTTGTTTGGCATGGTAGTAGGGATGAATTAGATGTATTTTTAAACGATTGCACTGTATTTTTACATTTTTCTATGACATGTTCAGATACTAGCATTAAATATTTGGATATGACAATTTTGTTTGATGGTACTGAAATTCAAGCTACTGTTTATAAAAAACCTGCACATAGGAATAAATTCCTCCATCAAAACAGTATGCATGCACCACATGTGTTTAAAAGTGTCACAAAAGTTCAGTTTGTTAGAATTAGTAGACTTAATACTTCTATAGAAGAATGTAAGAAACAAATGCAGGAACTGAAAGATGAATTTATGGAGAGGGGCTATTATAGGGAGTCCCTAGATATGGAAATTGAATATGTCTTGAGCTGTAGGGATGGTAGTACTAAATCTTGTTTCTGTATGAACACAATGAAAGTACCCTTTATAACTAAGGAGACCAACTTAGATGTAGGTAAGCTACGTTTTGTTACAGCTTTCAACATAGCTACTTCTAAGGTAAGAATTATTAATAATGAGTGGTGTATACTAACATCTCTACCTGAATTATGTCCCATAGTTGGCATGAATCCCAGTGAAGAATTATTAATAATAACTGGTGTATATTAATATCTCTACCTGAATTATGTCCCATAGTTGGCATGAAACCCAGTTTCTCATACAGAAACTGTCAGAGTTTAAAGCAGAAGTTATGTTGTAAAGACATGTGTCAAGAATGGGGGGGGGGGTAGCAGCAGCTAAATCAGGTACCTTTCCTTGCTACAGTTGTAGCTGTTGTGAAGTCATTAACAAAAATAATAATTTTCAACACCCTATAACTAGGAAGAATTATATATTTTCTGGCTTAGCAACATGTGTTACAATTAATATAATATACCTGGCTGCCTGTAATAGATGTCAGGCATTTTATGTTGGGGAAATCTACCAGAAAACTGAAGAAAAGAATAACTGAGCACCATTCAGAAATAAGAAGAAATATTGACACTAATTCTAGCGTTGTTACCTCAAGACGTTGTCCTGTTCGATTCTCAGCTAGAGCGTCTTCTGTGTGGGGACATGCGTGAATAGGCATACCTTCATTGAAGGTTGTGCATCAGGACCGGCAACTCGGCACGTAAAACTCTACTGCCAATCATTAGCGGACTGGAGTTCCGCTGTGTCGACCCCTAACTGGAAAAGCCGAAAGACACAACAACATTGACACTAATTCCTTGGCTAAGTATAGCAGTACATATGGAAATGCACATACATTTTCTTTTAGGGTGATAGAGTATGTAAGGATATACGAGGGGGAGATCATAACAATAAGCTTGAGATGAAGGAATATCAGTGGATAATACGTCTTTGCGCTGATGTATTACCAAGTTTAAACCAGACTGTTTCTTTAAAACCTGTACTAAGGTATAAACAAATGTAGTATTTTATACACTGATGAAGGGTTTGTTTGACCCGAAAGCTTTGTTGTATTAAACACTTGTTCAGTATCAGCGTTGCTTGGTTTGTTTCATACTGCACTCATCTTTTACCCCAGACACCTACAGTCACTATGGACTGGTGGTTACCCAAGTCCTCTGCTGGTGTTTGGGTCCCCTCAGTGGGCAAGAGAGACACTCCTGTTCGTCCTGGGAGAGGGAACAAGGAAGGTTTCCCCTGTTTTGTCGCGATGCTTTACCCATCCCTGGGGCAGCTGCTGTCACCATTAGTAACAGGGTTGGTCTCATTTTTCTTGTCAAAAAGGAACAGAAAACTAAGTAATCTGAAGTAGTTAACTTCATTTGTGCATCAACCTATGGGTTATCGGATCCAAGCCGGCAGTTTCCAACAGCTAAGATTCGAGCTCCAAGCTCCTCCCCCTTACCCATAACTCCCTGCCATCCCTTCCTGACCCCAGATCTAGTTTGCCGCGGTTACTACCAGCAGCTTGATCTCGAGCTTCGAGTTAGTTTTCTGTAAGAAAAATCTTTCTTGTCAAATAGTTAAATTTTTTGAGTGAGTTTGTGTCGTGTTACGTATCCTTAGTAGTTTAGTGTAATTGCTAGCCTTTCCTCCCCTCGTTTCTCATCAGCGTTAAGGTGTGTGTGCATGTGTGTGGTTTTGGGGCCTAGCGTGTGTGTATTTAGCTGGGATGTCTGAGGCCGCCAAAACTTTCTTTTCCAAGTGTACCGAGTGTGGCCATAAGCTTTCCCCAGCTGATGGCCACACTCGGTGCGTGATATGCTTTGGGGTTGAACACCTGTCTTGTGGCTGCACTATTTGTGCAGCGTTCAACCCCAGGGCTATCAGGGACCAGAGGTCGAAGCTGATTCTCGCGGGACTCCTGCCCCCGGACTCGGCTCCATCCTCCGGTCCCTCCATGGCTCCTGCCTCAGCTGCGGCAGCGCCGACGGATGCTTCCCTTCCTCTGGCTGGGATTCGACCTCCCACCTTGGGCCAAGAGGATAGGGAAGCCAGGAGGGAGAAGCGTCGACAAAAACACAAGCAGTGGGCCGAGGCCTCCGCTTCGGCCCCGCCAGTCAAGCGAGCTTCTCCCCCTGGGACGTCCGGACCTTCTCCTTCCCGGCTCCGTTCCCCCAGCTTTTTGCCGGGGCCGGAGGAGGATGAGGCCCAGTTTCCTTCGAGGTCATCGAGGCGGCACTCCCGTCCTGCCTCGGTGGCCTCTTCCAGATCCACAAGAAGCCTAACAGATGCGTACTTGGACCGGATGATGAGAAGGTTCCTCCAGGCCCAGCTGCAGATGGGAGTGCTCCTGCCCCCCCCCCTTTTTTCGCCACGATTACTCCTTCCCCCACCTGCTTTCCGGGTTCGGGGTCTATGGAGCCGAGTAGCATCGGAGCTGGGGGAATGTCGGCGCCGACAGTGCCCTCGAGCCTGTCTGGTCCCTTTTCTTCGGATCCAGGCTCTCGGAGCCGAGAGTTGAGCTTCGGATCCGAAGTGGTCAGTATGCCTTCGGCTCCGAGTAGGTCGGAGCATACTGGCCCTTCGGATCCGATCGCTTCGGCTCTGGCCCTGATCTGCTCGTCGGATCCGAGGGAGGGTCTGCTCTCGGATCCTAGAGAGAGTGCCTCTCTTTCGGCATTCGACGTGGTGGAGAGGGTTCTGTCGAGGGATTCCAGGCCCCTGGCCTTAGCTACCACTCCACCCTGCACTCCCTCGCAAACGGGTCTGACTTCCATCACCCGGCCCCAGGGACAGCCTGCTCAGACATCCCAGATCGTTCCCTTGTTGGAGCAGGATGTGGTTGGTGAGGCCTCCTCGGACAGCCCCCCCCCCCGAGGAGGTTCCTCACAAACGCAAGTGCAAAAGGAGGCACTTGGACTCCCCTGAGTCCTTAACAGAGGACACGGATTTGGAGGAAGGGGAAGGTTCCCCAAGATCACCCCCAGAAGACGTCTCATTTGGAGACATCGTGGAGATGCTCAGGATCGGGGGGGGGTGGTCTGCCCCAAAGCCTACCTCGGACGAGTCCGTGTTCCTGGAGGCGTTTGAAGCAGGCCCGTCTACCTCTTGGGTGTCCCCTCTGGCCGATCCCCTGGTAGATTTGATCACTACCAGGGTCTGGAAGGAGCTGGACACTGTGGAGCCCGTCCCTAAGAGGCCCGACAGAATTCTCAGCCCCCCTTCAGGCAGGTCTCATTGGAGCAAGGAAACCCCTGTAGATGCCATGTTGGTGGCGGAGGCCACCAAAAGGGAACTGGCCCAATAGACTCCCTCAGTCCATCCCCCTGACAAGGAGTCTCTGGCGATGGACCATTTGGGGAAGCGGATGTTTGCTTCAGCCACCTTCTCCATAAGGTCGCTGATCTACATGGCACATGTCATTCGGCTCCAGCGGGATCTTATTAAAGAATACGCCGGGTCGCCCCCAGAGTCCATGTCGGCAGAGGACAAACAGGTGTACTCTACCCGAATGGCCACTCTCAGGTCGATTTCCAATACCTCTATGCGGCTACTGTCCCATGCTATGGACGGGGCCGCTAGAGCTAGCGGAGTGGGCGTCGTACTAAGGAGACAGGCCTGGCTCCGCCACTGTGATTTTGCGGAACCCTGCAAGGCGTCATTCGCTAATGCCCCGTTTGATGGTTCTGCTCTCTTTGGCAAGACCGTACGCGTCACCTTGGTCCAGAGCGAGAGAGACGGGAAGACGTCTGCCGTCGGAGTCCGCTTCTCTGCTCCCCAGAGGTCCTTCTCTAAGAACCAAAAGGGACAGAAGAAAATGTGGTTCCGAAAGTCTCAGCAATCCCGTTTTGCTCCGGACTCCCCGTCCTTCAGAGGCAGAGGAGGACAGGGTGGACGCCACCCTAGAGGCAGAGGGGGCCCGAAGAACTTTGGGTCCAGAGAACCTTTCTCTGATCGGCCCACGCAGCAACCCTGAGGGGTTACCCGACTGCTCCACTCTGGAGGCAGTCGGGGGGTGTTTCTCGAAGCACCTAGCAGCTTGGGAGTCCATCACGACAGACCGCTGGGTGCTTCTGATCATATCCAGAGGCTATGAGATTCCGTTTCTCCATTCCCCTCTCAGACCCAAGTGCCTCCCCGATGTCCCACCCGATCAGAAGGAGGCCGCAGCCGCAGAAATTCAGCAGCTGCTAGAAAAAGGAGCAATCCAGCACATCCCCCCAGACCAATACGGATCGGGCTTTTACTCCAGGTTCTTCTTGGTGCCAAAAAAGGCAGGGGACTTGAGACCGATCCTCGACTTATCCCTCTTGAACCTGGCAATAGCCAAAGAAAAGTTCCAGATGGTCACTCTTCAATCCATTTTCCCCCTCTTGCAGGAGAACGACTGGATGTGCTCCATAGACCTCAAGGATGCGTACTACCACATCTTAATGGACAGACGATCCAGGAGGTTTCTCTGCTTCAGGCTAGGAGCCAGCCATTACCAATTCAGGGTCCTCCCCTTTGGTCTCACCACGGCCCCCAGGGTGTTCACCAAGGTGTTAGCGGCCCACCTGAGACTCCAGGGAATTCAGGTCTTCCCATACCTGGACGACTGGCTCCTGACCTCCCCCACAAGGCATCTACTCTCCACAGCCAGGAATTTCTTTCTTTGCCTAGATCCCCGGCTGGGAATCACGATCCATGCTGGAAAAATCTTCCCTACTCCCAACTCAGGTCATAGATTTTATCGGAGCCAGGTTGGACACAAACCAGCTCTTAGCCTTCTTAACTCCGGACCGAATGCGATCCCTAAGACTTCATGTGCAGGCCATTCTTCATTGTCCGACCCCTCCGGCGGAACTGGTCCTGAGGGCCCTAGGCTCGATGGCGGCTACCATCAATCTCCTTCCCATAGCGCGCCTAAATATGAGAATTCTACAATGGACCCTCCAAGTTCCATGGTCCTTCCTACGTTATCCCCCGAGCTATCCTGTCCCTCCCAGCAGGGTTTGCAGGAGCGCCCTCTTATGGTGGCTCCAGTCTCCGGACCTTCAAAAGGGGCGCCCCTTCTCTGTGTCCCCTCCCCTAGCCACGGTGACCACGGACGCCTCTCACTTCGGGTGGGGGGGGCATTGTTGCGGCAGGACCATCCAAGGCACGTGGAACCAGACGGAGACCTCACTGCATATCAGTGTCCTGGAGATGAGGGCGGTGCTGTTAGCATTGCAAGCACTTCAGAGCCTTCTTCCCGTCGGGACTATTGCGATCCAAACAGACAACATGTCTGTCGTTTGGTATATCAACAAACAAGGGGGAACCGGGTCCTATCCACTTTGTCGAGAGGCCATGAGAGTTTGGGAATGGGCGATTTCCACCAACCGCTTTCTTGTAGTGACACACATTCTGGGCCGGTCCAACATCCTAGCGGACAAATTGAGTTGCACCATCCTCTCGCCCGTACGAGTGGTCTCTGAATCCCAAAGTAGCAAAGCAGATCTTCTCCAAATGGGGTCAACCTTGTTGCGATCTTTTCGCCTCTCCTTCAAACACGAAGTGCAACACCTACTTCGCTCTAATTCCCCCACCCGGGGAGTCACCAAGAGACGCTCTGGTGCATGCTTGACCTCCCGGTCTACTTTATGCTTACCTGCCTCTTCCCTTGATGCTGAAATTTCTGCAGAAAGCCAGACGGTTGGGGAGCACGATAATCCTCATTGCCCCATTCTGGCCTCGTCAGGCATGGTTCCCTTATCTGTGGTCTCATCTAGTGAATCCTCCCTGGATTCTAGATCCTGCCCCAGATCTGATATCTCACCCCTTGGGTCTAACAACCCCGAACCTGGACAACCTCAAGCTCACTGCTTGGTTGATCCAGTTCCACTGTTAGTTCGGACTCCCGGTATCTCTTCCCCGGTCAAAGCGATCCTAGTGGCGGCTCACAAGCCATCTACTCGGAAAGTTTATCGTAGCAAATGGAAACGTTTTTCTATTTGGGCAGAACATAAGAATCTGGATCCTTTCACAGCTCTGTTACCAGCTGTGCTGGAATTTCTATCAGGACTGTTTGAGAAAGGTGCTAGCTCTTCCACAGTCAAGGTACAGTTGGCGGCAATCGCTCATTACCACGTTGGATGTGATCTTGGCCCTTTGACCTCATCCAGATTGTGTAAGGCCTTTTTAAAAGGCACCTTCCTACTAAGACCTCCGGTGAAGGATGTGATCCCTCCTTGGGACTTATCGCTGGTACTCCAGGCCTTAACAGCTTCTCCCTTTGAGCCTGCTGCCTCGGTAGATCTTAAATTCTTATCCTGGAAAACGGCTTTTCTAGTCGCGATTACTTCGGCAAAAAGGGTTTCGGAGCTTCAAGCCCTTTGTGCCAAGCCTCCGTATTTGACTTTCCACAAGGATAGGGTATTCCTCAGGACCAATCCCTCTTTTCTTCCCAAAATTGCTTCCGAGGCTAACATTAACCAGTCTATTAATTTGCCAGTCTTCTTTTCCAATTACCAAAATAAAGGCGAATACAAGTTACATTCTTTGGATGTACACAGACAGTTGAGATTTTATTTGCACAGGACAGCCAGTTATAGACGTTCAGATCAGCTGTTTGTGTCCTTTGCTAAATCCAGTTTGGGGAAAGCTGTTTCTAAATTCACACTATCCAGGTGGATTTCTCAGTGTAGTTTCTTGGCTTATGAGAGTTCTGGCAGGCCTGCTCCTCAGGGAGTCCATGCCCATTCAACTCTGTCTGTTTCTACCTCTGCGGCTTTTCGAGCTAGAGTTTCGTTGGATGACATTTGCTCAGCTGCCATGTGGGCCTCTTCTCACACTTTTATAAACCACTATAAGTTAGATCTGGTTTCCAGAGGGAGAGCATCCTTTGACTCCGCAGTGCTCCGGAACATCCTTCCTTAAGGGCCTCCCAAGATTCAGGTAGCTGGGGACTCTGTCCCATAGGTTGATGCACAAATGAAGTTAACTACTTCAGATTAAGAAGTTATGTACTCACCATAACGTTCCATCTGAGTAGGTAAACTTAATTTGTCAGCAACCGTCCCTCCCTCCGTCCCCCTGTCCTCTTTGGATATTCTTGATATTCCTGCTTCACGGTAGATTGTACCCAATTTACCCTAGACAGGTGGTGATTGCAAGCCTTGCTTTTAGGCAAACTCGATCAGAGATCAGGAAGGGATGGCAGGGAGTTATGGGTAAGGGGGAGGAGCTTGGAGCTCGGATCTTAGCTGTTGGAAACTGCCAGTTCGTATCCTATATGGATCCGATAACCCATAGGTTGCTGACAAATAAAGTTTACCTACTCAGATGGAACGTTATGGTGAGTACATAACTTCTTATTTATCTACTCCTCCTTAAATTTTTTTGGATAGGAGTAGTTTACTTGCTCTGGCTCAGGGTTTAATTCAGGCTACTGATCCTTCTTGCATAGTAGTTTCAGGTAAAAGAAAGGGGGTGCCTCTTTTCCTAAAGAGATTCAAGATTTTGAATCTGAGCAGGAAGATGCAGGGACAGCAACAGTTTTTTTCCCTTAGATGTCTGATTCAGACTCAGAAGAGGCATCAGTTTCTGATTCTCTTTCTCTGAGACTATTGCTAAAATGTGCCAGTGTTTTCAGTGGGAGAACACTGAGGTTTCTCAGTTCATCAGAAAATACTATGGGTTGTTTCCTCCTGTTCTGTATGCTTTAGAGGATTTTTCCTTATAGTCAGCCAGCTATCCCTAAAAAGGCAGATAGAATGCATAAAGTTCCTCAGTCTTTTGCATTTTTATACGCTATTCCCAAACCCAGCTGTTATAACTGTAGTTGATCCCACTGCTGCTAAGAACATAGTCAGTTCCAGTCCTGCTGTTTCTGATATGGATGGGAAAATTGTTGAAAGGCATGGTAAAAAAAGTGTATACTTCTGCAGCTTTGATTTTCAGAATTTTGAATTACTGGGCTGATGTGTTAGTTTGTTCTGAGTAATTGAGAAAACATGAGGAATATATCTGTAGTTTCTTCTTGTGAGGAAAACCTGCTTTAAATAATTTAGTTTCTTCTATTGCACAGGTCACTTCTCATTGTTTATAGTGTGTGCAAGACTCTTTTTGTACTTCTTCCAGGGCATGGCCATTGGTACTGTTTTGAGGAGATTTGCATGGCTGCATTCTCAGAACCTCCCAGATTGTTAAAAATGTTTAAGAAAAAAGGATTAATGTGCCACCTCTTGCTCTCAAATAATTAAATAACTGAAGCACTTAGTACAAACCACAGTTTAGGTGGAAGCTTGGTAGCTCTTACAAAAACTGTTGAGCTGTTACAAACAGCAGTGTAAACTGAAGCTTGCTACACTGTTCATAGGTTCATAGGTTCATACTAGGCTATCTGCCCGAGGGCATTTATAAGCCTAGCCCATAGTTTTGTGGCTTACGCCACCCCTTTAGTTTGGAGAAACTATGCCCATTATTTTACTGTGCCTCTGTCGAGCAGTGACACTGAGGTAACCCCTGGGGTGTATCTGCGATCTCCCATCCATTGGTCAAGATTCCTCTTGAACAAGGCCAGCGAGGTGCTCTGCCTCACATAAACCGGGATTTTGTTCCACAGCATAGGGAGTCTTTGGGTGATGAATCTATCCCTCCAGCACGTCCTATTAATAACCGTGTCGAGGTTTAAGTCTCCCGCCCTTGTGGCTCTGAGGGATCTAGATTTTTTGAGATGAAGCATGTTCATCAAATCTGGGTTTGACATGGCCTTGTATGTCAGGCATAGGTCACCTCTGAGCAAGCGGTAAGCAACTGAATATAACTGGAGATCTGAAGTAGGATATTCATTTGTCTGCAACCTGTGGGTTATGGATCCGATATCGGATCCGAACCGGCATGGTTTTCCAGCTATGGATCCAAGCTCTCAGCTCCTCCCCTCACCCATAATGCCCTGCTCTACCCTCATGACCTCAGATCTCGTTTGCCTGGTAACTGGATGTGGGTACATAGCTCTCAGCTAAGTGAACTTTTCTTGGTTAAAAATAGAGAATGTTTTGATTCTGTAAGAAAATTTGTGTGAAAGTATTAGGTTTGCCTTTAGTATAGACTTATTAAGGAATCTGAGTCCATTTCGGGAGGAGGACAGAGTTCTGCACTCCACCAAAATGGCCACTCTTAGGTCAGTCACAAATACTTCCTACTCTCCCATGACAGGACTGGTCACTAGACGTCATGCCTGGCTGATGGTTCTGCTCTGTTTGGCAAGACCATTCACGACGGAAGACGCTGTCTGCCCGTCGAAATGCTTCTCTGCACCCCAGAGGCCCTATTCTAGGAACCAAAAGGGTCAGAAGAAGATGTGGTTGCAGTCCCAGCCTGCTCCGACAACCAGTCCTTCCGTGGCAGAGGAGGACAGGAGGAGAGGCAGAGGGGCTCCCAGAAACCAGGGAACCTTTCTCTGAGGTTGCCCGACTGCTCTACTCTGGAGGCAGTCGGGGGCATGGGAGTCCATAACATCGGACCGCTGGGTTCTCCAAATCATATCCAGGGATATCTTCACCTTCCAAAGATGAAGTCCCTCCCAGAGCCATCTGCTAAAGAAAAGAGCCATCCAGCCCGTTCCCCAGACCAGATCGGATCAGGGTCTCCAGATTCTTTTTAGTGCCAAAAGGGGAACTAAGACCAATCCTAGACCTCTCTCTTGAATCTGGCAGTCCCCAAAGAAAAATTCCGAATGGTCACTCTGCAATCTATTCTAAAATCACTGGATGTGCAGATCTCACTACCACATCCTGATGGACAGGGAGGTTTCTCCGCTTCGCTGGGAGCCAGTCACTACCAGTTCCGGGTCCTTCCTTTGGTCTCACCACAGCCCCAGGGTGTTTAGTACTAGCAGTGGTAGCGAGCTTCAGGGGTGCAGGTCTTTCCCTACCTGGACGAACAAGGCATCTACTTCTCTTGGCGAGACTCCTTTCTCCATCTTGCTCCATTTCTGGGCATCACAATAAATACAAAAGTCCACACAGCTCTTAGATTTCATAGGGGCCAGACTAGACACAAGGAGTTTACGAGCCTTCCTCACTGCGGACAGAGTTCTAAATCTGCAGCTCCAGGTGGCCATTCTCCATTCAAGTTCTGTTCCAGCGGAGTTGGTCCTGAGGGCTCTAGGGTCCATGGCTTCGCTATAGCACTTCTTCCTCTTGCCAGGCTCAATATGCGCATTCTACAGTGGACGCTTTAGTACAGTGGTCATACCTTGCTCTCCCCATGCATCATCCCATAGCGATCAGCAAGGCTTGCGTCCTCTTGTGGTGGCTCCACTCCCGGATCTCCACGAGGATCGCCCATTTTATTGCCCTCTCCCCACGGGCCACGGACACGGACGGGCGCCTCGGGCCTGGGGGGGGGCACTGAGCGGGGACAGTCCAGCGAAGGGCAGACGTTACAGAGACCTAAGATGAGAGAGAAGGTAGAGGCAGTGCTCTTATTAGCACTTCAGGACTTTCTTCCCTTGGGAACAATTGCGATTCAATCGGACAATATGTCTGTTGTCTGGTACATCAACAAGCGAGGCCATGAGAGTTTGGGAATGGGCAATCTCCACCAATCGCGTCCAACATCCTAGCGGACAAGCTCAGTCGCACCATTCTGACCCCTGTCTAGTAGCGGTGGGGAACCCCTTCATGCGATCTCTTTGCTTCTCCTCAAAACACCAGTGCGCATTTTTTTTTTAATCTAAATACCTCCCTCCGAGGTACCCCAAGAGACGCTCTGGTGCATGCTTGGCCACCCGGTCTTCTGTATGCCTATCCACCCTTGCCTCTGATGCTGCAAGTTCTTCAGAAAGCCTCTCGGGTGGGTTGCAGAATGATTCTCATTGCTCCATTCTGGCCTCGACAGATCTGGTTCCCCTTTCTAAGGTCTCACTCGGTGAATCCTCCTTGGATTCTAGATCCCATTCGGATCTGATATCCCATCCATCCTGCATTCCTCCTCCGACCTGGACAACCTGAAGCTGACCGCTTGGCTGCTCCAGTTCCACTCTTGATAAGGACTCCGTATTTCTTCACCGTAAAGGCTATTTTGGTGGGCGGCTCCATCCACTAGAACACTAGAAAGGTTTACAAATGGAAAAGAACGCTCTGTGTGGGCGCGGCGGCCAAGGCCCCTTCTGGTATGCTCTCATAAATCCCACTAGAAAGAAAGGTCAAAAGCAAATGGAAACTTTTCTGTGTGGGCGGAGCGAAGCAGCTCCAAATCTCCCTGTAGTGCTTGATTTTCTAACCTCTCTCTTTAATGATGGTGCCAGCAGTTCCACAGTCAGAGTTCAACTGGCGGCAATTTCTCACTATCACATTGGTCAAGAGTCTAATCCTCTTATGTCAGCCAAATTGTGCAAAACATTTCTTAAAAGGTACTTCTTCTCAGGCCCCTATAAAGCAAGCAGTTCCTCCTTGGGACCTTTCTTTGGTCCTACAGGCCTTGACCGCGGATCTCAAATTCTTGTCCTACAAGACAGCCTTTTGGTAGCCATTACATCAGCCAAGAGAGTTTCTGAACTTCAAGCTTTATCAGCTAAACCTCCTTACTTGGTATTTCATCCCCTCAGGACCAACCTCCTTCCTTCCTAAAATCGCTTCTGAAGCAAACATCAATCAATCCATTAACCTCCCTGTTTTCTTCCCTAAGTATGAAAACAAAGGTGAATATAAGCTACACTCACTAGATGTTCACAGGCAACTTAGATTTTATCTCAACAGGACAGCTGGTCATAGGCAATCCGACCAGCTGTTTATTTCCTTTGCAAAATTCAATTTGGGCAAGCCAATTTCTAAAGTTTCTCTGTCCCGCTGGATTTCACAGTGCATTTTATTGGCTTATCGGGTGTTCATGCCCATTCAACCCGGTCAGTATCTACCTCGGCAGCCTTCAAGGCTAGGATTCCTCTAGATGATATTTGTGCAGCAGCCACGGGCTTCATCTCATACATTTATTTCTCACTATAAGTTGGATCTTGCATCTGAATATCCTTCCATGATGGCAAGATTCAGGTAGCTGGGGACAATGAATATCCTACTTCAGATTTAGAAGTTATGTACTCACCATAACGTTCCCTCTGCGTAGGGGTATTCATTTGTCTGCCCCTGGCCTTTCAGTTTCCTGCATATTCCTTGTTACCCTTTTTAGGGTATTGTTGCTTTGGCAAACTCGATCTGAGGTCATGAGGGTAGAGCAGGGCATTATGGGTGAAGGGAGAGCTGAGAGGCTGATCCCATAGCTGAAAACTATACCGGTTCGGATCCCGATGGATCATCCAAACCCACAGGTTGCAGACAAATGAATACACCTACTCAGATGGAACGTTATGGTGAGTACATAACTTCTAATTCTTTCAGTCGGGCAGCATAAGACAGATTTTTGAGACCCTTTATCCTTTTGGTGAGGAACTTTTGTGGCCTCTCCAGCTGCTGCAAGTGTCGGGTCAGATACATTCCGAATGGGGCATTGTACTCGATCATTGGTCTGATGAGTGATGAGTATAGGGAGACTACGACTTCCCTTGATCTAGATGTGAATCCCTTCATGATAAGGTGGGCAATGTAGAAGGTCTTCCTAACTAATTTAGCAATATGAGTGTCGAATGAAAGGCTACTGTCAACCTGGGTTCCCAGGTCCCTAATAACTTCTTCTGTGTTCAGGGGATTGCCACCTATATGGCACCTATATGCCACCTATATTAAGCTGTTAACAGCAGCTGAAACACTCTTGATGCAAACAGCACACACAGCAGTTAGAGTGGAAATTTGCTGGCTCTTACAAGAACTGTTGAATTGATAAGAACTGCTGAAGCACTCTTGATATAAACAGCAGTTTAAGTTGAAGCTTGCCAGCTCTTAGATGAACTGTGAAGCTGTTAGATGTTTTTAACAGCTTTACAGTTCCTGTAAGAGCTGGTAAGCCTCAACTTGAACTGCAGCTTATCAAGAGTGCTTCAGCTGTCTTTAACAGCTCAACAGTTCGTGTAAGAGCTAGCAAGCTTCAACTTAAACTGCTGTTTATATCGAGTGCTTCAGCTGTTCTTACCAGCCCAACAGTTTTTGTAAGAGCCAGCAAATTTCCATCTAATTGCTGTTTGTATCAAGAGTGTTTCAGCTGTTGTTAACAGCTTAACAGTTGTAGCAAGCTTCAGTTTAAACTGCTGTTTGTAACAGCTCAACAGTTCTTGTAAGAACTACCAAGCTTCCACCTAAACTGTGGTTTGTACAAAAAGTGCTTCAGTTATTTAAATATTTGAGAGCAAAAGGTGGCACGTTCATCCTTTTTTCTTGCACATTTTATATTTGTTTGAATGGCCTTTAATGGTGTGATTTGCTGTTTGTGCTTAGATTGTTAAAGATGATATTTTAAATTCACCCTTGAATAGAGATTTACTGTTTGGCACCTCTCCTCCAGAGGTGATCAAAAAGTGTCATGACAGGGGCAAGGTGAGCCAGGGAATCTCTTAAGATTTTTCAGACCTCTTTTTTTTCCAAATTTTCCAAGGAATTTTCTGTCTCCTCATCCAATTTTGGCAAAAAGCTGAATAAACAGTCTCAACAAAAATACAGGTAACCAGATGTTTAAGAAGAAATGGCAAGGGGGATTCCTAAAAGAAGTCACAAGCCTCCTGAAATGAAGCACAGCCCCACAAGTTTGAATGACTGTTCAGAAAATCTTGTGACCCTCTACCACTCTGGCCCTTTTTTCTTCTAGAAGGTCTAAATCTCCTTTTTCTTTTTAGCAACAGATTGTTTCAGACAAATGATTTCTGAAAATCATTCATCAAGGTTACAGATGGCAGTGGGAGGAAATTCTCCCTTTCCAGTGAATAATTCTTCATCCTGCAGATCAGACTGTTTTGTTTGCACTGGTTCTTCATCACATGCTGTTCGAAGGAGTGATAGAATTAGTTTCTCCTTTCCAAGTGGCGAAGGGTTTTTAATTCAAGGATGTTCCTGGTGCCAATGAAAGAAAATGCTTGGAGATCAGTTCTGGATCTTTCTTTCCTACACCTGTTTGTGATAGTGCCCAAATTCAAAAAATGATGACACTTAACTTATCTCTTTTTCCTCTTTCAGTTACCTGGTAACATGTTTGTTAAAAGATGCTTATCACATCCCTATTCATCCAGACTCAAGACGTTTCTTAAGGTTTTGTGTGTCTGGATTACATTATCAGTTCTCTTCCTTACCCTTTGGACTATCCACTGCACCAAGAGTGTTCACAAAATGTCTAGTTCCAGTTGTAGCTCATTCTAAGCTACAGGGTATCCATTTTTTCCAAATTTAGATGACTTGCTTGTCTTTGCATAGTCTTTTTCAAAATGTCAGGAATCTCTGTCTTAGATGAGAGATCTCTTACACAAGCTGAGATTCCAAGAGAACATTCAAAAGTATTTCTTGACTCTTTCATGCAGGATTGTGTTCCTGGAATTTCAGCTAGACACCACAGTTCAAGGTGCTTTTTTTCCCACATGAAAAAATAGATCTGTATCTAGATCTGTTACTAAGTTTTTTTCACTCAGACTTCTGTCGCTGTGAGGGAATACCCAAGGATTGTGGATATCATGGTATCTATGATTCTCATGTTACCCCTGGCAAGACACCACATGAGAAAGATACAGTGGTATCTCAAATCTCTTTGGTCCCAGCACAAGTACCCTTTATCTTTTCAAATCCAAATGCTGGGGTTTGTCAAAAGAGAAATCATTTGGTGGACAACAGATATCCTTAAATCCAAGTCTTCCCTCCTTCCTACAAAGCAGTCTGACACCACAGATCCCATGGACTTAGCTTAGGGAGCAGTTTCTGGAGGGATAAAAGTGTAGAGGGTGTGGGACACCAAGGACAGATGCAAGCACATAAATATCAAGGAGATGCTTGCTGTGATCAAGGAACACAACTCTGAATCATCTTTGGTCCCTGGGACCTCTTGAAATGGTTACAGACCTTACCACAGTCATGTGGTACATCAACAAGCAAGGGGGAACTGGGTTGTGCTACCTTTGCGCACTAGCCATTTTTGCTTGGGATATAGCTTTATAGCACAACCTAACTTTACAGGCATCCTACATTTCAACAGAAAAATTATCTGGCAGAGAATCCAAGCAGGACCGGAGCAGACCTTCACGAATGGAAACTAGATCGGGGGACTTCCAAGATTTGATCCATCTGCAGGGAGTTCCTTAAATAGACCTCTTTGCCTCTTTCTGAACAATCATCTGGCAAGATTGTGTTCTAGGACTCCATGCAAGAAGACCTGGAAGACAGATGCTTTTTCCTTGGATAGGAATGTTCTTGTATGCTTTTCCACCGAACTAATATCCAAGGGTACTGCTGAAGATCATTGTGTTGACTCCCTTCTTGCCCACCCAGTTGTGGTTCTCCTTTCTTTTGGAAATGGCCAGGGGCAATTACCAGAAGCTTCCTCACAGACTGGATCTACTTGCACAAGGATGTTTGATGCACCCCAACATCAATCAACTTCAGTTGACTGTCTGGATGATAGGGCCTTAATTCTCTTTAGTCACTTGTTTACTGAAGAATTGTAGCAGATACTAACAGAGGAAAAAAAGCTTGCTACTAGAAAATCATATATTAGAAAATGGAAAAGGTTTTCTAGTTGGTGCCAACAACATAACTATAACTCAGGGCTAGTTGTTCTCTGGTTTTACAATATTTTTGTGAGTTAATGTCTTATGAACTTTTTTATTCTCCGATAAAAGTTAATTTATCAGCCATTTCAACATGTCTGCCCATAAATCCTCCCCTTTTAATGCAATCTCATGTCAAAATGTTTTTGAACAGGGTTTTGCATAAGAGGCTTCCTTTCCTTGGTATCTTAATTTTGTGTTAGAGAAGCTAACACTTGTTCCATTTGAACCATCTAACTTGGTGACTTGAGGTTCTTAACATGGGAAACAGTTTTACTGATTCCTATGGCCTCTGCAAGAAGGATATCTGAGCTGCAAACGCTTGTTATGTTAAGTCAGCTGTATCTCATTTTTCCATAGGGGCAAGGTTTCTTTGAGAACTAATCCAGCTTTTATGCCTAAAGTGGTATTCATGTTAACTTTAAGCCAAACTATCCATCTCCTTGTTTTCATTCCTAACCTAAAAATGAGGGAGAAAGGATACTCCATACCTTAGATGTCCACAGACAACTTTGGTACTATCTGGACAAAATGGGATCTTTCAGATCTTCGGATCAATTGTTCATTTTTTGTGAAGGTAAGAAGAAGGGACAACCTGTGTCAAAACAGACTATTAACACATGGTTGTCTAAGGCCATTACCTTTTGCAACATAATAAAACTATTCGAGGCATGGTCGAGGCTCACTCCACCAGGGCCATGGCTTCTTCATGTATGACTTTTTAGAAAGGGATGGATTCTAGAAGTACTCTAGAAGGTGCTGCTTGGTCCTCTGTATGTACATTTACAAAGCACTGTAAGCTTAATTCCTTCTTTAGGTCCAGATCAGACTTTGCTAAGACCATTCTCCAGGGGCTCCTGGACTCTTTTTCCTTCCACCTCCAAAATGTAGTTAATAATTGATTAATTAATGAGTAATCTACTCATATAACTAAATCTACAGCAGCAGTGATCGATGTGATGAACAGAGTACAGTTGTGTAAGTAAACATACCATTACAGTAGATGTTTGAATTATCACTGCTGTAGTAGTCACTCTCTGCCCCCACTGCTTTTTTTATGTGCTTTCTATGCCAGGCTGTGGACATATATTTTTTGTTGTTCCTAACATTGTACTTTCAGGGTTCAGCCGCCATCTCTCTGGTGGCAGGAAAGCTCTGAAGGGCTTCACACCCAAACGTGTCTTTTTACTCTGCTCAGTTCAAGCTGCCTGACAGTTTGGATGTGTTGAATGTGCCCTGAATCTTTTGAAAATGGCCGACTGTTATATCCTTGGTAGAATATTATCCATATAGTTAAGGCTACTGCAGCAGTGATTATTTGGACATCTACTGTTGTGTTAAGTTTACCTACAAAACTGTACTTTGTTGGAGACTTCCCTTCTGATTGATTATACATCACCATTACTATCTCATCCACTCCTGTCTTAAGTATTAATTTTGAGCCATATCTTCCTCTAGTATTGGTATGATTGTCTTCTATAAATAGTTCTATTTGTGTCTTTTCTTGATTACTGCATTCCTCTGCTCAGTACTCATTTTCATAGCATTTCCAAATTATCTGTGATATTGCTGTAGGGTTTATGGTTATTTTTATAGTCACAGACTCCTTATGTTTGGCAAACCCCTTTATGTGTTCTGTTGCTAATAGTTTTTGTGCTCTGGAATTGTTAAAAAAAATACTACCGTGACAGCAATTTTTCTAAACTCGTACATATCTAATTACTCCACTCCCTTATTTTTCCACTTCTCTTCTTGTTCTGCGACATTCCCCTTATTCTGCAATACTTTAACCATTGATAATTCCTCTAAATAATTTATATTAGATTTATTATTTTATCCCAGTCCTTGGCTGTCCTGTATGAAGAAATTTGCATTTTCCCTAACAACTCTTGAATCATTTTCACTACTCGTTCCTTAAATCCTTTCTTTTTGCTAGGTAAGCAGGAAAGTGCCATTGTCTTATTTTTGCTTGATTATTGAGCCTCCGTAGGTTCATACGTAACTACTAAGCTAGCTGCCTTTGTAGTCCATTTTAAGCCTAGCCAATTTCCCTTTTTATGCTCAAAATAACCTATCCCATTTGGTTATAGACTGGCCTTACCCCATCCCATGGCCGGTAATTATATATTACCACTAATGAGAATAACTGGAATCATACTGTAGATACTTTGATGGGATCCATGCATGGGATAAAGGATTTAGGAGCTGTCTCTGTCCATTAGCAGCACAGGGACAGTCCTGAGATAAATTTTCTGATTCCCATCTGTAGATCTAAGTTGCGTTTGAAATGGACAGCGATAAACTTTTTTTCTGTGGATGGGTAGTATGTTCCACAACAGCAGTATCCTTTGCAAGATTTGCCTTTCCCTCTAAACCATTCTGTTGATGTTGCAGAAGAGGTGTAGATCCCTAGAGCAAGCATTTCTCATGCCATTTGACTTGCTGATGTGCAGTAAATCCATCAGTAATGGATTGGAGGATGCCTTGTATGCCAGACACAGGTCACAGATTAGCAGTCTGTAGGATGCCAAAGTATAGGCCTTGTATCCTTTTAGTACGGTATCTCTGCTGGCATTTCTGTTTTTGTATGTAACTAGACAGATACAAGCCAAAAGGGGCATTATATTCAATGATTGGCATAATTATGGTGGAATAAAGAGGGTCATTGACATCCCTAGATCTAGACACAATCATTTTGTTTACAAGCTGTCCAGTATAGAAGGACTTCCTTACAACAATAGGCACCTGTCATCTGCAACTGTGAAAATTGGGCTAGGCTCCTCCATGTTTTTCTGGACTGTATACCTAGAAACTGTGTGTCCTATGAACTTGAAAAGGTTTAGGGAGACCGGTGCTCGACCTCTGTTTTAGCAATGAAAATAAATAAATAAATATGTTGGATGACATTCTCTTAATTACTTGTATGACATTAGCTGGATTACTTTCTCAAGCTCTTCATAATATCACTGTTAAAATACCAGTCATAAATATGAATTATTGCTGGGTTACCCATAAGTTTGACATGTCTACAAACCTTATGCTCTTTCCTTGCACTCAGTATGTCTTCCCTTAGTACCAACATGCTAATATAAGAGGAATGTACAGATGTGCCAAAAACTCAGAACATACTTGCTGCAAGTCTGCGTATGTAGACATCAGTCAGCATCAAGTTTAGTCTTCCATTGAGTCAGCTTGAGCACAGAGACGTAAGCAGATAAGTACTCCATTGGGGATCCTTCCTGTTTTTCAGTATTTTTCCTGTGAGAAATTTATTTTATGTCAGTCAGGAAAAAGGAAAGTGTGACTGGTAGGTGTCAAATTCTTAACAAGGGCTTCCACTTGAGTTGCTTATTTTCTCTTGGGTCAGAACATGATACAAAACTCTGTTCTTTTCTTAAGTGTTCACCTCTAAAACTACCTGGAGTAGACTTACTACTGTTAAGTTACCTTGAAAACAAACCACTTCAGATGTTAGTTCATGCTGCCATGGGATTCTCCCCTTTGTCATCCAACATTCCCCTCAATTGATAAAGAATTGCAGAACTAATAGAAAGGTGCTGGTACATAACCAGACTTCCACATCTACATCTCTTTGTTGATTTGAGGTAGGTGACTGTGCCAAAGAAGCTTATGCTGCTTCCATGCCATCCATCTGCTTTTCCTAGGCCATTTAGTGTTGCCACTTTGGAGGACATTATGGCTAAGGAATTTAGCATATCCAGGAAGACCAATTGTGACTGATTTAACCATGAAGTGAGAACTTAGGTTAGTTTAAATTGAGGAAGAAGGAGGTATTCTTGAACTTCTTAAGGACATTCAGGGCTCTCTGTTGGAAGTCATACCTGCCGATTCTATCTTTAGGACCATATGAATGGATATTTCCCATAAACATACTCAAAAAAGCAAGCATATTTCCCCCTTCAACCCCACTTTCCTGTAAGAAATAAACGTGACAACTGGTTTAATTTTGCCCAAAGTCTTTTCAAAGCCTTTCAAGCCTTTTAAATTGGTCAGACTTCTTCCTCTTCTTCTGCTTATATCCTCCTGAAAATGAAAATAAATTCTTCTTTCTTGAAGGAAGAAGACCTTTCTGACTCGGTGCAGGAGGCTTAGGCTTTGGTTCATAGCTTCCTTCCCCTTCAGGATTTGAATCGGATGCTGAAGATATATTCCTCAGAGTCTCCTAACAAAGAGACTTTTTTTTTCGTGATACTATTGCAAAGATAAAGGACTAATTTAATTTGGAAAACAGAGAGGTCTCTGACTCACAGAAGAAATATTATGAACTCTTAGATAAGGCTACTTCTAAACCTATAGCTGTCCCTCCTATTAGTAGATGTTTTGCTGGCTGCTTCCTTATCCCAGGATTCAAAACCTCCAGCCAACAAAAATCTTGATAGACTTTGCAGAGTCTCTTACATTCATTAATATCTCTATAGAAACCCTGTGACTGATCTAGCTGTCATTTCTCTTTGCTTAGGAAAAGGAAATAGGACTTTTTCTACCTCCAACACAATTCTAATGACATAGACAGTAGAGCATTTAGATAGATATGGAAATAAGTTTTAAACCACTTCCACTTTCATTCAGAGCAACTTACTGTCAAACTCACATGATAAAATATCTTCTTACCATTTGGGCCAGTATGGGACAGACTACAGCTAACATTCCTAATGCTGATGTTAAAGCTAACTTTCTGCACATGCTTCATTTAGCCACATAGGTGCTAAGCATACCATTAAGTATGGTTATGATGTTGTAGATGCATCTTGAAGAGTAGCTGCCACTGGCTCTTTTGTAAAGAAACGTGCTGTTTTTAGAAGATGTTAAAAGGTCAGTTATTAAGTGCTGTCTTAGATTATGCCTTCCTGTTTGAAAATACCTCTGCAGAATGTTTCAGAACATTAGACGAAAGAAGAAAGCTTATACAAGGTGTGAAAAATTTTCTCTCTCTATTTCCTATGTTTCAATGGAATTATCCAGTTAATCCAGGACCCTTCTTTTATGGGCGCCCTAAATCCAGGCAATAAAAATTTGGCAAAAGAGCATTTTAAAAAGAAATGACACGAAGACCCCTAAAATGTTCAGTGCTTTGCATGAATCCAAATTAGAAAAAAAAAAATCTGACTATCCTTGCCAAATTCCTGTTACTCCACCACCCCAACTCCCATTCCACTGTACCTCAGAAAATTGCTGGAAAGCTCTTGTTTTCCTTTCCAGTATGGAAATCTGTCACAACATACTCTCGTGTATCACACATAATAAGAGTGAGTTACAGACTCCACTGGGCATCCTTTCCTACACCATCAGGAAATTACATATTCCAAAATGCCAACAACACCTAATTCCTCCAATCCTTTCATATTTAATTCTTCAGGAATTATATAACAAGTTTCTTTATGCCACTGGGGAAATGTTTTTCAGTCTAGACTTTTCAGGTACCCAGAAAAAAGGGCACTTGGAGACCAATTCTAGATCACTGCAGCGGAGACACAGTCATGCATGTTCCAAAATTCAAAATGTTAACACTTCAAACTCCATTTCCTCTTCTCTCTCTCCACAAGCTTATTTTCTCACTTGATCTACTGCTTATCTCCACATTCCTGTTGACAAAAATCATAGACCTTTTAAGATTCTGTGCTTTAGGGTTCATTGGCAGTTTACTTCTTCACCTTATGAACTGTCTACTTCTCTAAGAGACTTTAACAAATGCCTTGCCCCAGTAATATCTTACTGTAGACTTCACGGAGTTTATCCTTTTTCCTGACCCGGATGATTGTCTAACTTAGCTCCATCCAGTCAGGACTTGTTAATAGCCTTAGACTTTAACTAGAATTGTCTTCACTTTCTCATAATTACTTTGAGCCTGAAAAAACATCCCTGCAACTTCCTCATAGGGTAATATTCCTCGGTTGTCTTTGACACCTCTTAATGACTGCCTTCCTTTCCACCGGACAATGTACACACTTAACCTTTTACTTTCTGAACCTGTCAAAACTGTTAGTGAATTCAGCAAGCATATTTCCCAGAGCCCTGGGATTCATGGCATCATACATTATGATTGTTCATAATACCAGACTTTACATGAGGACGATGCAGTGGTGCCTCAAGTCAGTATGGGCCCAACACACTCATTGTCTCACCCAGGGAACTCCATTCCTCTACTTCTAAAGGGGGGCATTGCTTTGGTGGGACAAACAAATTGTGTGCAGTATGGGAGTCTCCGTCTCTTCTTTGAGCATTTGTCAGTCTATGGCCAAAGGTGCTTTGGACTTTCTTTGGCAAGTCTGCTCCATAGGCATTAAAGTACACGAGTCTGGGGACCACAGCAGAGAAACATACATCTCGGTCTCTAAGAGATGATGGCTATTATTAATACCCTGCAAGTTCTAAACCAACTTTGAACTACAGACCCATTACAAATGTTGACAGACAACACCACTGTGATGTGGTACATAAACAAGAGCAGACAAAATCTTACCCCCTGTGCAGTCTGGCCTTGATGGCCCAAGTTTTATCCATTCAGCACAGTCTTTTCCTCTGAGCAGTTTGCATTCCTTCAGAGTAGAATACAGTGACACACACCCAGAACAGATCGAAGATAGACACTCATGAGTGGATACTGCATCGAGACTTCTTCCTGCAAATAGTCCAGCTGTGGGGAATCCCACAAATAGATCTCTTTGCCTGCAAACACAACAACCAAGTTAAACAGTTCTGATTCAGGACTCCATATAAAGAATCCTGGAAAATAGATACCTTTTCAGTTCATTGGTCAGTGATACTTCTGTATTCTTTTCTTCTTTCATCACATTTCCAATGTTCTTTGGAAGGTAAGGAGAGACTTCAAAGATTCGAACCAGACAAAATTTATTGTCCCTTCTAATGCAAATGGCTAAGGGCAATCACCAGACATTACCTAACAGGATGGACTTGCTTGCAGATGACAAGGGGTCACTGGTTCATCCAAATCTTCTAACCCTAAATCTAACAGTTCGAATTATAGCTTTTTGATTTCATTTGGGTACCTTTATTCTAAAGATTTGCTACAGGTATTTAATGAAGTAAGAAAACCTGTTTCTAGGAAATCTTGTTTGTATAAACAGAAAATAATTTCTGATGTGAAGTTGTCCTATTTCGCCTTCATTCTTAACTGATGGGATCGGCTCCCACTTGGCTGTTTTTACAAGCTCGAGGTCTTCAACTAGCTCTAGGCTAATTCCCTATCCCATCATGCCCTAGTGTGCTTCCTCAGATCACATTTGCCATGGAAACAGATTGAGCATTGTTCAGCTGGCTCAGGCCAAGTGACAAACATTTTCAGCTATTTTCTTTACTTTCTTGTATATTTTTCTTGAGTAAACTTAGAATAGTGTGCTTTAATAGTGTACGGAATATCATGCTGCTTTATATCCTAGATTTGATAGAATCCCTTTAAACTTTTAAGGTCTGTTGTTATTGGACCTACCCTTACCCTATCCCACTTCATAGTTTTCATAAAAGAGTGGTCTGGCCTTGATGGCCCAAGTTTTATCCATTCAGCACAGTCTTTTCCTCTGAGCAGTTTGCATTCCTTCAGAGTAGAATACAGTGACACACACCCAGAACAGATCGAAGATAGACACTCATGAGTGGATACTGCATCGAGACTTCTTCCTGCAAATAGTCCAGCTGTGGGAATCCCACAAATAGATCTCTTTGCCTGCAAACACAACAACCAAGTTAAACAGTTCTGATTCAGGACTCCATATAAAGAATCCTGGAAAATAGATACCTTTTCAGTTCATTGGTCAGTGATACTTGTATTCTTTTCTTCTTTCATCACATTTCCAATGTTCTTTGGAAGGTAAGGAGAGACTTCAAAGATCTCAACCAGACAAAATTTATTGTCCCTTCTAATGCAAATGGCTAAGGGCAATCACCAGACATTACCTAACAGGATGGACTTGCTTGCAGATGACAAGGGGTCACTGGTTCATCCAAATCTTCTAACCCTAAATCTAACAGTTCGAATTATAGCTTTTTGATTTCATTTGGGTACCTTTATTCTAAAGATTTGCTACAGGTATTTAATGAAGTAAGAAAACCTGTTTCTAGGAAATCTTGTTTGTATAAACAGAAAATAATTTCTGATGTGAAGTTGTCCTATTTCGCCTTCATTCTTAACTGATGGGATCGGCTCCCACTTGGCTGTTTTTACAAGCTCGAGGTCTTCAACTAGCTCTAGGCTAATTCCCTATCCCATCATGCCCTAGTGTGCTTCCTCAGATCACATTTGCCACGGAAACAGATTGAGCGTTGTTCAGCTGGCTCAGGCCAAGTGACAAACATTTTCAGCTATTTTCTTTACTTTCTTGTATATTTTTCTTGAGTAAACTTAGAATAGTGTGCTTTAATAGTGTACGGAATATCATGCTGCTTTATATCCTAGATTTGATAGAATCCCTTTAAACTTTTAAGGTCTGTTGTTATTGGACCTACCCTTACCCTATCCCACTTCATAGTTTTCATAAAAGAGTGTGTTACTATTTAGATAAGTGTGCAGTGTTAAATTAGTATATAGACAGTAGTTTTGAGGATAGCCCGATTTTATTTAGAGGGTTCCTTCTACTTAGAAATTTAGTGTGTATCTTGTTAATAGCTTAGACTGTTCTTCAGATTTGTTGGTGTGGATCCGAAGGTTGTTGTGTTTTATTCCTATCGGATATTACTGTTTAAATACTTTACCCTGTTGATAACCTTGTTTTAAATTAGAGCTGGAACCTCCTTCAGTCCATGGAGGTGAGACCTTTGAGGCTATGAGGAGAGCCCTGTCCTCGAAGTCAGCTTCACCTTTGGTTACTCCTATTCCATCCCTTAGAGCTCCAGTGTCTGTCTCAGCCAACCTGACTCCGTGAATGCATACAGATCAAGAGATTCAGGAAACCCCAGTAAGCGGACCCTTATCTTCTGAGATCTCTCCAGAATATGCTTCTGAGGAGGTTCCTCGAAAGAAAACTTGCAAGAGGAAGCATTTGGACTCCCCCAGGAGTCAATTACATCTGACACAGACTTTGATGAATCAGAAGGGTCCCCAAGGTTGCCCTCTGAGGATGTCTCTTTTGCAGACATCCTAGAGATCCTAAAACAGAGAGGCAGCTGGAAGCCCTTTAACCCTACTGATGAGGAGTCTGTGTACCTGAAAGCTTTTGCATCTCGACCCTCCTCCTCCTGGGTGTCTCCACATTTCGACGAACTCATGGAATTGTTTTTTTGAAAGGTGTGGGAGTCTCCAGATACATTGGAGCCCATTCCCAGGAAACCTAATAAATTTATCACTAGCCCAGAAGACAAGGCATTTTTAACAAAAGGTGTTCCGGTAGATGCTATGGTTGTGTCAGCAGCCACTAAAAAGGAGTTATCTGAAACTTACTCATCTGCACATACCCCAAATAAGGATTCACGCACGATGGACAGATATGGAAAGCTCATATTTTCATCAGTGGCCTTTACTCTCAGGTCACTGAACTGTTTAACCCACTTTACTAAGTTACAGAGAGAGCTCATAAAAGAGCTTGGAGATTCTCTCCAGGGTTCAGTAGCTGAGGGGACATCAGAGAAAGCGTCATCTCAGCTCTCCACCCTTAATTCCCTAGTGAACTCGTCCATGAGTCTAATCTGTTATGCGGCCGATGGAGCGAGTAGATCTGTGGGTTCAGGAATCGCCCTTAGAAGACACTCCTGGATGCGCCTATGTAACTTAGCGGAACCCTTTAAGTCATCCTTTATAAACACCTCTTTCGATGGCTCATCCCTTTTCAGGCCTAAAGTAAAAGAGACCTTAACCAGTTGTGAACAGGAGGGAAAAGACTCACTCTGCTGTGGAAGTACATTTTTCCACCTCTTCCAGACCCTATCCCTAGGGTCAAAAGGGGGAAAAGATGTGGTTCTGGAAATCCCAGAAAGTCTTTCCTGACACATGTGGTGAATCCACCTTCAGAGGCAGAGGAGAAGGTAATAAAAAAAGTGGTTAGAAAATCCTTCTATGTGACCCATCTGATCACGAAAGGGTTTGCATCAAGATCTAAGGATGTAATGGTGTCCCTCTACTCTTCCCTCATCAGACCCATTATGGAGTACAATGCACCAATTGGAATGTACCTGGCTAGACATCTCCAGCAGCTGGAGAGACCACAAAGGTACCTACCCAAGAGGATTACTGGCCTCAAACTGTTGCCCTATGCAGCACGATTGAAAAAGCTAAGACTGTTCTCTGTTGCATACCACTTTCTCAGAGCCATGTCCAACCCAGAATTGTTGAACATGCTCCATCTTAACAAAACCAAATCTACTCGAGCTACACGCTCTAGGGATATAAACCTCAACACAACAATAAATAGAACATGCTGGAGGGATAGATTCCCTTCGCAGAGACTTCCCTTACTATGGAACAGAGTCCCGATCTACATAAGACAGAGCCCCTCACTATCACTCTTCAAGAGGAACCTTGATGAGTGGATGGGTAACAGAAAGTTCACACCGGGGATCACACCAACAGCACTACTAGATAGGGGCCAAGGGTACTAGCTGCTAGTACAAGGGTCTAGGGAACTACTAAAAGGGGTGGTGAATACCACACAACGTGGCTGGGGTAATATATGCCTTCGGGCAGATAGCCCAGTACCAACCTATGAACATATAAGGGAAGACTGCGACCATGGGGTAGAGGGAGTCCGCAGAACCAAGGTGACCGCGAGTCTTTTTTCAGGAAGCCTTTTCAGCACTCCTGAAAGGAGGCAAGTCTGTCCTACTCTGGAGGCAGTTGGGGGATGCATGTCTTTTTACCCAGTCACCTGGCTAAAAATTACAAAAGACAGATGGGTACAAAGAATCATATCCAGAGGTTACTCAGTGCCCTTTTCAATGCCACCTCTGCAAAACAGAAGAATCTCAGATGTTCCACACAATCAGTGGGATCAAGCAACTGTAGAAATTCAAAAGTTACTAGAAAAAAAAGAGTCATCCAGTCTGTCCCCACAGGCCAAATAGGATCCGGAACTTTTTAGTCCCAAAAAAGACAGGGGACTGGAGACTCATATTAGAGCTCAGCAGACTAAACAAGTCAATAAAAACAACAAAGTTCTGGATGGTCACATTGCAGTCAATACTTCCCTTTCTAGGGAAAGACAATTGTATGTGCTCGATGGACCTTCAGGATGCGTACTACCACATAGAAATGGACAGGCCATCCAAAAGTCACCTGCACTTTCGGCTGGGAGCCAGTCACTTTCAGTTTCTTGCTCTGCCCTTTGGTCTCACTACAGCCCCCAGAATGTTCACCAAATGCATGGCAGTAGTCACTGCTCACCTGAGGCGACTAGTATTCCGGGTGTTTCCCTACTTGGATGACTGGCTCCTAACCGTCACCACCAAGCAACTACTCATCCAAGCAAGGGACACAACCTTAAAACTATTTGCACAGTTAGGGATTAAGGTCAACTATGAAAAATCTGCGTTATTGCCATCTCAACATACAATTTTTATAGGAACAGAGTTAAACACAGTCAAAATGATGGTAAAACTTCCAAAAGAGAGAATTCATGTCCTTCAAAAACAAGTTCTGAATCTTCTACACAAAACAAAAGTACAAGCCAGTGAGGTTCTAATGGTACTAGGCACAATGGCAGCTGCTATCACAGTGATTCCCTTGGCATGCATGCATATGAGAATCCTGCAGTGCCTTCTTTTTGCACAATGGTCAATGCAAAAGCTTGATGTCTTACAAAATTATTCTGACGCAGGCTTGCAAGAAGGATCTACGCTGGTGGCTGCAATCAGATCAGGTGATGATAGGCAAACCCTTTTTTCCCCCTGCTCCGGTATTCACAGTGACCATGGATGCTTCCCAGATTGGGGGGGAGGGGGCATTATCTGGGAAGAAGAGCCCAAAGCATGTGGCAACAACACGAGGTTCACTTTCACATCAGTGTTCTGGAGATGAGAGCAGTGCTCCTAGTGTTGCAGGCATTCCAAGAATCTCTACCTGTAGGAATGATTGCAATTCAAACAGACAATATGTCAGTGGTATGGTACATAAATAAGGAGGAACCAAGTCATACCCCCGTTTGTCAAGAGGCCCTCAGAGTTTGGCAGTGGGCAACTTCCTCCCAATGCTTTCTATTAGCAGTGCACATCCTGGGAAGATTCAACGTGATTGCAGACAAGCTCAGCAGGGAAATACTGATGCCTCATGAGTGGTCCCTCAAACAAGAGATAGTGGAAAGCATTTTCTGCAAATGGGGCCAGCCTTGCTGCGATCTTTTTGCCACGGCCACAAATACAAAATGCAGCAACTACTTTGCCCTCATTCCCCCTCCTGGGAAGCCCCAGAGAGATGCACTGATGCATAATTGGCCCCCGGGACTCCTATATGCGTTTCCAAAAGTCATACAGAAAGCCAGCACATTAGGAAGGACCTTAATTCTGATAGCCCCTTACCAGCCTTGTCAAATCTGGTTCCCCTTCCTACAACCTCATCTTCAGGAGGAACCTTGAATCCTGGACCCAGTGCTGGATCTTTTGATCCATTATTCAGGAGTTCCTCACCCGTCTCTACAGGCCCTCAAGTTGACAACTTGGCTGCTCCGGTTCTAAACATAGCCAAGTTAGAAAATATTTCGTCTGCCACATGACACATCTTGATATCTTCTCATAAGACATCTACAAGAAAATTATATCTTAGCAAATGGAAAAGGTTTTCTAGTTGGGCCTAAGACAAGAAAATAGACCCACATTCTGCACTCCTTTCCACTATTTTAGAATTTCTAACAAAGCTTTTTGAAGAAGGTGCTGCAGCTGCTGCCATCAGGGTACAATTAGTAGCAATATCAAAAGGGCCAAACATTATGTCATATAGGTTGTGTAAAGCTTTTCTTAAGGGCACTTGTCTTTTAAGGCCACCAATATAATCTCCACTTCCACCATGGAACCTCAACTTCGTCCTATCCAGGATAATTCTTCCACCTTTTGAACCTGCATCTTCATGCGAGTTAAAATTCTTAACTTGGAAAACTATCCTTTTAGTGGCCATTACTTCAGCGAGAAGAGTGTCAGAACTACAAGCACTTTCAATCAAACCCCCATTCCTCTTGTTTCACAATGACAGTTTCCCTGCAAACAAATCCAATCTTCTTCCTGTTTGGAATCCGATCTAAGTCAGACCATAGAATTGCCAGTCTTTTTTCCCCCAAGGATGGCAGTAAGGCAGAGTATATGCTGCACCAACTTGATGTCCACAGACAGTTACGTTTCTATTTACATAGAACAAATGAATTCAGAAAATCTGATCAACTTTGGGTCTATACTACAAGACCAAAAGAGCAGAACCGCGAACACCTAAAGAGCGAAAAAAAATGGAACTTCGAAGTGGTGTTTGTCAGGTTGCGGTACAGTGAAGATTGGAATATTTACCCTTTCCTCACTGTAGTGCGATCTCGGAGTTGGAATATATATTTAGCGGGGGGGGGGGTGAGGGCATAGCCCCCCACAATAGCAAGTTTGAGGTTCCGTTTCTTTCACTCTTTAGGTGTTCGTGGTTTTAATTTTTTGGTCTTTTAATATAGACCCATCAACTTTTTGTGTCATTTTCAGAAGCTAAAAAAGGTACGGCAGTAGCAAATACCACTTTGTCCAGATGGCTGTCAGACTGTATTTGTTTTGCCTATAATTCAGCAAATAAGAAACTACCAGGTAAAGTAAAGGCTCACTCAACCAGAGCCATTGCTACTAGTTCAGCTTTTTGTGCCAAAGTACCTATAGATACCATTTGTACAGCAACAACTTAGGCAACACCTCCTACCTTCATTACACAGTAGATATAGTCTCCAGGAACGGGGCTTCCTTTGGGTCCACTGTACTGAAGAATGTACTTCCGTGAGCCACCCAGGATTAATGGAGCTAGGGACGCTGTCCCATCAGTTAAGAAGGTGAAATAGGACAAATTCACATAAAGAAGTTATGTTCTTACCATAACGTTCCATGTGAGTTGTCCATCTCTCCATTCATTCTTACATCTCTCCCTCCAACCCCCATCCAATGGTTTCGTAGAGGATCTGGGCTTCTAAACAATTCGACTCGAACCCATCAGTTTAGAATGATTGGTGACACGGACAACTCACATGGAACGTTATGTTAAGAACATAACGTCTTTTTTGATACCAAAACAAAGGCCAGCACCAGTTACAAGCAGGGGCATCCCTGGATGTTCATCGTGTTTCACTGTTGCAGTCATTACACTTGGGTTATCCTGCTGGCAGGCTACCCGGAGTCGGCCTGAATTCCAAAGTCCTGGTCCGGCGTCGGTTGCTGTCGCCTCTTCCCTGACATCAGTGCGCCAGGGATATAAAATATGCAGCCGACACCATTTTCTTCAGTCTTTATTGCCGCGCGGTGCCCAAAGCAAAAGCAGTTCGCAAGTGCTGGTCGGCCGACTCCTGAGATTTTCGAAATCGAATTTCAGATCCGAAGTCTTCAATAAAGCTAAGTACCCCATTGGGGAAACTTTTTTCTTGCTCCAGACCAATGTCATAAAAAGTTAACAATTGTATTTCTTGTGGGAAGCAAATACCTCATAAGGATTTCCACTCTTACTGTATTCCTTGCTTAGGCCCTGACCACGACGTTGCTAGTTGGTTATGTGCTAGATTTAACCAATGCACTATTAAGCGTCGGTACAATTTTGCTTTTCATTATTTTGGCAGAAGGTTTAACTACATAATGCCGTCGTAACAACCGATGACTGGAATTCATAAAAAACGCAAGGATAAAGACGAGGACAAGCATCCGTGGTTCAAAACCGACGACGAAGCCTCTTCTAGGCCAGTCGCCGGTTCGCTGGTGCTCAGTGAGGCGCTTTTGCAGCCCCTGACTCCCGCTACCTCAGAGCCACAGGCCGCCTCCGACTCCCACGTGGAGACAGCTAGGCCTCTGGATACTCAAGGTATTGACCCTTCAGAAATTAATC
Organism: Protopterus annectens; assembly: GCF_019279795.1. Taxonomy (NCBI): domain Eukaryota; kingdom Metazoa; phylum Chordata; order Ceratodontiformes; family Protopteridae; genus Protopterus; species Protopterus annectens. The sequence continues at coordinate 226,471,756 of NC_056746.1, forward strand.
CCTCAAATGGGTCCGGAGCCACTGAGCAGGCATTGGCTTCTGAGGGTGTCTTCAGACCTACACAACTTTATATAAAGCCTACTTCAGCATCCAAGACGGTCTAAAACAGTTTTAAAGACAAGGAAACCAGTACAGCATTCTCCACGACAGACTTCTATGCCTAAGAAACAGATGCTCAAAATGGCCGAAGACCTAATTACTTTGATCAGGGGGTCCCATCCCCCTCCTGATAAGAGGCTTAGGCAAGACACTGAATATGTTTCCTCTGATCAGGTTTCCATTTCCTCTGATTCCTCTTCTGATCAGGGATATTCTGTTCCTCCCTATGAGGATTCTGATGCTGAAGATTCTATTCCTTCAGCTTCTCCTCCTGAGGACTATTCTTTTGGGGAAACCCTGCATACCATGAGGGAGCATTTCCATTGGGAGAGCCAGGATTATTCCGATTCTAAGAAAAGACTTGGAGACTTTTTTACTTCCTCAGCACAGACCTCTTGCAATTCCCCCTGTTCTAGACATAGTAGATGATGTTTTTTCAGAGTCCGGCCTGTCTCCAGACTCTTAACCTCCTGCCCCTGTTAAGCCCGACAGATACTACAGGGTCCCAGACTCCCATAAATTTCTTTACAAAAACCCTGCTGCTGACCCAGAAACTATCTCACAGGGTCCCAAAGGGGTCAAGGCTGCTACTGCCAAAAACCCTGTCCCCTCAAATAGAGATTCTAGGGCTTTGGACAGATGGGGGAAAAAAGTTTACACTTCTGCTACCTTGGCTGTAAGGGCTTTAAATTGTCAGTTTCATATGCTCAGATATCAGCAATATTTATTATTTTATTTATTTTACATTTGTTAACCGGGCTGGTCTAACTGGATATATTTCCATTTTCAGTAGAGGCCCGGGGAGAAAAGCTCCACATAAAGACAGAGGTAAAACAATAACAGATTACACTCACATAGGACGTTGACAATGAAAATAATTACCACAGGAAAAGGACTTTAAAATTCCTAGACATTGTAAATAGCAACATGTTAAGGCTTATTACATCTTTTAAAACCAAGAAGAGAAAGTGCAAGACCAAGGAAGAGGAAAAATGATATATAGAGAGAGCAGATTAAAAAAAAAATATAAAAGATAAATAGTTTCTGGAGTACTTAATGTCTTTGTTAAAACAAATAATGTTGACAAATTCTGAATGTTTTAAGAACAAAGATATGCAGGATTTATTGCATGCAGCTGAACAAGTGAGAAAACATACTTTGCAATGTGGCTATGATTCACTGGAGGCCTTGTGCAGGGCCGCTGTTACAGGTTCTGTTATTAGAAGGCATGCTTGGTTAAAGGAACAGAATCTGCCTGATCATGTTAAAGCAAAATTATTGGATGCTCCATTACATCATGATACTTTGTTTGGTGTTAAGGCAGAAGAGGTGTTGAAGAAAATGGAGGATAAGGCAAAATCTATGCAGACAGTAAAGGATTTCTTACAGGTACAGCCACCCAGATTTATCAGGAACTGGCCCTCTAAGAATTGGTCGTTTCCAGTGTCAGACAGACCACAAAGAGGTAGAAGATTCAGATGCCCTAGAGGCAGGCAACAGCCCCAGGGCTCATACAGGCCCAAACAATGGGGGGCTTCTACTTCCAAAAGTGGAGAAGACAAATCACAGCCGTATATAAAACAGTCCCAATGACTTCCCTCTGCCAATGCCAAGCACTTATTTTTTGGCAGCACCCTTAGGGGGAAAGATAGCACTTTTTTCACAAAACTGGCACAAGATCACCCAGGACAAATGGGTCTTAAATATAGTCTCTCAGGGCTACAGGTTCCACTTTCACACCCTTCCAAAGGCAAAAGTTATGTCAGACCTGCCACGCAATCTATGGCAAGAGGCACAAAAACAAGTTTCATCTGTCATGGACATGGGGGCTATTCAGCCAGTGCCACAAGAGCAGGGACAAGGATTTTACTCAAGACTTTTCTTAGTACCAAGAAAGGACAAAGCCTGGAGACCAATTCTGGACCTGTCTATTCTAAATACTTTTCTGGACATCCCAAAATTTGCCTAGAGTACACAGTAAACGAAAATAAATCAAAACTAGTACCCTCTCAAGCGATAATATTCCTGGGTGCAAGCTTAAATACAACTGCCCAGATGGCTTATCTCACGCCAGCCCAACATGATGCTAGAAGTCATACACTGAAGAAGGCATTGGTTGCCGAAACCGGTCTGTCTAATAAAGGGTTATTATTCAGCCATCTGTATGTATTTGATCTAATTATTTTCTTTTTGTTACTTCTGGATCGCATATTGCTGGCCTTTTGTTGTTTACTTATCTCACACCAAACAAACAAAGGCATCTGACTTCTTACTTCAAAGACATGGCAACAAAGACCCAGTTATCTGCAAGAAAAATTCTGCAGGCTCTGGGTTACATGGCATCCTGCATTCTTCTAATTCCATATGCAAGACTGCATATGAGGAAACTACAATGGTATCTAAAACGTGTTTGGACTCAACATTGCCACAGCCTGGAAACAGTAATTACTCTCATTCCCTGCCTGCAACAGGAATTTCAATGGTGGGCACTGGCCTGTCACCACAACAAGGGACAGCCATTCACCTTACCCACTGCCAGGCAGACACTAACAACAGATGCATCAGATTATGCCTGGGGAGCGCACATGGCAGGAAAATATATTCAGGGCACATGGCCCACAAATCAAATGCATCTTCATATCAATCAAAAAGAGATGCTAGCTGTACAAAATGCCCCGACAGCCTTCAAGGACCTACTTCATCCAGGACAACTACTGATAAAGATAGACAATACTACAGTCATGTGGTACATAAACAAGCAAGGGGGGACACATTCCTACCCCCTCTGCAGGCAAGCAATGACTTTGTAGAACACAGCATTGACTTATCAAGTACATCTGCAAGCACGATTCCTGCCAGGAAAGACAAATACTTTGGCAGACGAACTAAGCAGAAACCTCATGGATCCTCACAGGTGGAAACTAGATCCACAAATCTTCAACATGATAACAGGGAAATGGGGATGCCCAGGCATAGATCTATTTGCCTCCCCTCACAGCTGCCAGCTACAGAGATTCTGCACTCGGACTTATCACAAGCAAGCATGGAAAGTGGACGCCCTTTCATTCAGCTGGAAAGCCCTTACAGTATATGCCTTCCATCCTCTGCCTCTCCTCTCCTCTCCAAGGTACTCCTAAAGGTCAGGCAAGAGAAGCCAAAAATGATATTGATTGCCCCAGACTGGCCACGCCAGCACTGGTACCCAATCCTAAAGAGCTTGTCTCAAGGCCCAGCCTGGACATTACCTCTAATACCTCATTTGCTGACCCAACGGAACAATCATATCCTGCACAGCCAACTCAGAACCCTAAATCTGGCTGCATGGTGGATAATGTAATCATTCAGAACACACCTCTCTCTAAAGCAGTTATGGATGTTATTTTGGAGGCCAGGAGGCCCAGCACCAGAAAATCTTATGCAGAAAAATGGAAGAGATTCTGTGCTTGGAACCAAGCGCAGGGAACTGACTCGCTTGCACCAAATATTCCTCAGATTTTGCAATACCTAACTGAGATGCTGGACAGAGGCCTATCCTTCTCATCAATTAAGATCCATGCCCTTGCCATTTCAGCTCATTACAATACAGACCCACCTATTTTTTCTCAACCACTGCTAAGACAGTTTCTCAGAGGGGCCAAAAACATAAGACCTCCAAGGAGAGCTCCAATACCTACATGGGACCTCAATTTTGTCTTGGAAAAACTCACACTGCCTCCTTTTGAACCAGCCAATACAGCAGAGATAAAATACTTGTCATGGCAAGAAGAGTCTCAGAGTTACAGGCACTAATGGCTGTAGAACCTTTTATTATTTTCCATCAGGACAGGGTTTCTCTAAGGACAAACCCAACATTTATGCCTAAGGTAGCGTCCAGCGTGGCTCTTAACCAAACCATCCATTTGCCTACCTTTTATCCAAACCCACAGAATAAGGGGGAGAGACTTCTGCATACTTTGGATATACACAGACAGCTATGCTTTTACTTGGACAAGACTAAAGCCTTCAGAAAGACTAAGCAACTCTTAGTGGCATATGCTGCGGGTTCACAAGGAAAAGCCATTTCAAAGCAGACTATTTCAAAATGGATAGGCCACTGCATTCGTTTCTGCTATTCACAACAAAGCAAATAAGTGCCCAAGGACATTAGGCCACATTCTGCCATAGCAGCCGCCACTTCAGCAGCCTTCCACAGAGGAGTACCAACCAAGGATATTTTGGAGGCTGCAACATGGACTTCAGTGCACACTTTTACAAAGCACTACCATTTACCTGTCTACTCTAAATCCAGAGCAGGCTTTGCCACTGCAGTTCTGCAGGGCCTCATAGCCACTCCAAACTCTAATTAGGCCCAGTCACCCAACCTCAGCTTTGGGATTCAACCCAAGTGTAATGACTGCAACAGTGAAACACGATGAACATAGTACAGTTGTGTACCTACCATAAATGTAGATGTTCAAGTGTATTCACTGTTGCAGTCCAGGTTACCCTCCCACCATCCCCCTTTTTTCTTTGCTGGGACTTCTGTGCCTCTCTATTCTATACAACCTATGTGGTGTATTTGCTTGTAGATGAAGGTTATGTGCATGCTTTTTTATGATCATAATTTTTACAGCCTACCCTTTTGGGGGCACCTGACATCTGGGGCAAGAAAAACTGAAGCAAATGGCGTCGGCTGCATCTTTTATACCCCTGGCGCACTGACTTCAGGGACGAGGTGACAGCAACCGATGCCGGACCAGGACTTCGGAATTCAGGCCAACTGCGGGTAGCCTGCCAGCAGGATAACCCAAGTGTAATGACTGCAACCGTAAATACACTTGAACATCTACATTTATGGTAGGTACACAACTGTACTTTCTGCATTACCTGCATGAACTGTTTTATTCTGACTTAGCAAACACTTCTGTTAAGGTACACTTTTTAGACATTTCTGCCCTTTTGCCCCTGGACTCCACCTCTCTTAACTTCTCTGTTTCTGGTCATATGGTTTCATAGGGGGTTGTAGTATGTTAGATCACCAAAGAAATGGGTGGGTTCCCCCTTGGAACTTAAATTATATTTTAGAAAAGCTAACCCAAGCTCACTCTGAATCAGCAGATTGCTGTTCCTTAAAACGTTTAACCTGAAATGCAGTTTTGATGGTAGTCCTAACCTCTGGTAGAAATGTATTTGAATAGGGCCTCAGTTTCATAGGTTTACAGTTATATAGTAGGCTATTTATCTGTGAGGATGTTAAGAAGCCTAGCCCTGCATTTCTGTGGTAATTATTAGCTTTTATATTTTGCAATATGAATTTCCATAGATGGCTGCATAATTATATGTTGTGTACTTACATGTTTCCACTATCCATGAAGATCATTGGTGCTAAACCAGTGGTGAATTTGCAGTTGCCCACCCATTCATCCAAATTAAGTTGGCCTCAGGAGATCCACATGTACCATACCTGGATGATTGTATGATGCAAGTCTCTTTGCAAGAGTGACTGAAGAAAAATTCCAACTTTGCCATTTTCATGCCGAACAAACTTTTAGGGATCCTTAGCAGTCCTCAGAGGTTGAACTTGTACCTTTCCAAAACTAAACTGTTCTTAGGTGTGCTGATGAATGCATTCTAGTTCAAAGTCTTTCTAACCCAACAGAGTAGATTCCTTCTGAGAAACCTTTTCCTGGATTACACCCAAAGGAAGAGCATAACAGTAATGCTGAGGGCCTTGGAGAATGTTAGCAGAGCTATGCTAGTGGTACTTCTGGCTAAATTTCAGATGAGGAAAATACAGTATTTCTGAGAAATTTGTGGATCTAATACTTTTGACCCCTGGACACTTCCATTTTTCATTTGTTGGCCGTTAAGGAGGAGTTTCTTTGGTGGGCAGATTACGTTAAAAAGAACCTATAGATGCCTCTGATTTAATTCCCGGGCATCCTGATTTTGAGAAAAGATGTTTTGGACCTAGTCTATCCTGGAAAACCTGAAATACAGCGACCGTATGACCCCAGCACTGTGAACATGCACATCAGTGACAAGGAGTGGCAAAGCTGTATTTACACCTTGTAGGTCTTTAAGGACACCAGGAACCCAGGGGCATTTACACTTTTCAAAGATATCACCATTTGATGGGATACATCAGTGGACAAATGGAAAGTAGCCAATCATATTTATGGATACTAGCCATGAAGGCATGGGATCTAACATTGCAGTACATCTGCCTTCTTAAAACGGTATACATCCCATAAGGAGAGAACTACATAGCCAATCTTCTGTGTAGCACCTCTGCAGCATCCCACAAATGGTTGCTGGATCCAAAAATCTTCAGATTTATTTATTTGTCTTTGTTTATTTGGAAAGTCTGACTGGGTAGTACCCATTTTCAGTGGAGGCCCAGGAAGAAAAACTCCATTTGCTTACATCGCTTTATACTAAGTTCCAGTTAAACACAGAGTAGTTACATTTCTATTTACATTTATACACAAACAGTAGTTACATTTATACATTCTAAGATTTTACAGAGCTGGAAGTTACTAAAGGGAAAGCCCACATGCAACTTAGTGAATTGTTCAGGCCACAGTTATCTATAAAAATTGTTTTGTCATTTCAGTAAGAGGTTGAGAGTATTCTGTTTAAGGAGAGTATTTGGAGAGTATCGTATGGTGAACACAATCTTAACCTTGTGATGAGCATTTGCAGGACCAGGACTGGTTAAGATGTTTGAACAGTGGTTTAAAATGACTGATCTTTTTGGAGAGTTTTATTAGTGTGGGTATACTATTCCAGATATAGACAGACCTGCAGAACTCTGTTGATAGACTTTCGCAGTTGCTCAGAACTGTCAGGCAAACATTTTTCTTCTCCATGTATCCATGACAGTATGCCTGGGACATGAAGGCCTTCTTAATCAGTTGGAGCATGGAGCAGTTTTGTGCTTTCCTTCCAGTTTGTGTTTTAGCCAAAGTACTAGTAATGGCCAAGAAAGGGAGGGTAGGATTCTTCCTAATAGTTCATTCTGGTTCAGACAATCTTGGCTGTCTGGCATTGTACTTCAGAAAGAAGGTGTCATGGTTCTCCCCAAGCACTGCACCTGATAATTTAAGAATGCACATAATTGTGTTCTAGTCTAGTCAGCCTAAGTCTGGCATCCTAGAAGATTGTTCCATGATCCCCATCTGGCATAGTTCAGAGGTTCTTAATAAATTATGAAGACCTGTCACTTGGAAATAATACTTGTGTTAGTGTTCACCTAGCCAAATTGATCCCCTTACTGTAGCAAGTTGTAAGCTACTTGAACTTCCTTTTTAAAGCATGGCTAACTTATGCTTTCATTCAAGTCCATCTGTCAGTTATGTTAGCATATCACTCTGTGGCTGCTGCTTCTGTAACCAAATTCTTCCTTAATGGTATCCTTCATCTAAACTAGATAAGGTCATTTCATTGCTGTGGAACATTCTGAAACAATTTCATTTCTTTTCACGATGCAAAATGAATAAAGATAAAACAAAAGCAATAGCTATAAACTATGTATCTACACATGAATTGGTTCAGCAATACCCATATTTATGTAGACATGATAAAATTTAGTTCTTAGGAGTTAAAAAGGATTCTGTTATGGCATCTAAGGATGTGTGAGAAGAGACTTAAAGAAAAATAAAAGAAAAATAATACAAAAACTGAGAAACCAGAAGCTCTGTTTTAGGAATATGGATTATAAGATACAAGCAGTGAAAATGTTTTTAGTCTTTCAGTTTTATACACAGGGCAGGCATATTTTGTCAACCAGAGGAGAAGTTGTTGATAGTAATTAATAAAGAGTTAAAGAATTTTTATCTGGAGGGGGGAAGATGGCACGGATGAAGGGATAAGCTGATCCTTCCAACTGAACAAGGTGGCTTGGGATTACCTGATTTAATGGGGTATTTGAGAGCTACACATTTAAGGCCCCTATACACAGCACAAGCATAAAGCTGTAATTCAAAGTGGAAATGATAATGAAATGGGGGAAGCTCAAGAAATAGATTAGCGATACAGAGAATAGGCTAGAGGGGGCTGAAAATTACTGGGAGAAAACTGGGAAAGGAACCAAGGTGTTGGGAACAAATAACTAGAGAGGGAAGGTAATAGATTGGGGTGAGGCCAAGATCTCATTTGGGCTGCAGGCTAAAGATTGATTTCCCTTTCAGGGATTGATATAAGAGTATAAAGGAATAGGGGAATCCTAAGTTAAGGATCAGCACTGGTAGAGTTTTTAATAGAATCCGGAAAAGAAGCTGCTGTTAAAAAGGGATAATTAGTAGAGCATACAAAATATTGCATGATATCTATAGGAATATTTCAGAGGAGATTAGAAAAGATTGAGAAGAGAGATTGGATAAGCAGTTTACAAAGAAAGACTGGGAAATGTATGTATGGCTTCCAAATATGTGACAAAGTTTAGAAGATTTAAGATCTTTGCTTGGAAGTCTTTACATAGATATTTTTATACTCCAAGCAGATTCCAAATAATTTTCCTCAGGTAGATTGCAAATGTTGGAGGTGTGATGGGGAAGAAAGAGGTAAATGGGAACATATTTTTGGGAGTGTAATGAGCTGGCAGACTTTTAAAATTCCCTGCAGACTACTCTGTCGGAAATACTGAGTGAACAAATTGTTGTAACTAAGGAAATTATTTTTTTGAGCTGTGGTACAATATTGGAATTGTCTAGAGCTAGTAAGGCCTTGCTGATGTTAGTTCTGGTGGCTGACAAAAAAAGCAATTCCCAGAAAACAGAAATCAAAGTCTAAACCAACTGTACTAGTAGTAGTGAATATAGTAACAGAGATAAAAGAATATGTGGTTTGTTTTCATTTATATAAATGTATGATGGTCTATGACTTAAGTGATATTTAAATAAAGATGCTTATTTAAACAAAGGGTACCCTTCATCTAAGGCAACATAAAAACAGTGATATCTACATGAAACGTAACTTTACCTTAGAATAACTAACATTACCTCCCTTTGAGACAGCTGCTGACTGTAACATATTATTTTTGAAAGACTCTTTTCCTTCATAGTTATTACTTCTTCTGCCAGAGTCTCTGAACTTCAGGCTTTTATGGCTTGACTTGGAGTTTGAGCCATAACTTATCTTTTGTCAGGGCAGAGTAACATTGAGGGCACACAATCCTTCATACTAGAGGGGGTATCTGAGTTGTCTTTCACCCAGAAAGTGTAACTTCTAGTCTTCTTCCTAAAAGCACAGAATAAAAGGAAATATTTTTACATGCCTTGTATATGCAGACAGTTCAAATATTACTTAGAAAGACCCAAAGACTGAAGGAGACATGACAAGTTGAGAAAAGCTGTATCTACAAAACTTTATAAGAATGTCTAACTAAATGCATTGTTTTGATGTGACCATCCTGGCAGATCTTTAGACCATAAAGTAACAACTCATTCTACTCGAGTTGGTGACGTCTTCTGTTGGCATTTCTGAAAAGTTTTGACTAAAGGCATATGAGGCAGCTAGTTGGACTTCCACCCCCATCTTTTCCAGCACTACAAATTGGATGTGAACTCCAGAAGTAGGGCAGGCTTTGTTACTGTTGTCTTATAGAGATTTCCATCTCCCCCATGCGTTTTCTACCATTAGGGCCAATACTCTTCTCAGTCTTTGTGAATACTACTGGTGCAATGATCCCAGTGATAAACAGTGTAAATATGACTGTGACTTTCATCCAGGGATTGCTGTGCAGTAGGGACTACCTCTTACCTTCTGCACTGCCACGAAAAATATGCTCCAAAATAATATGACATATTAACATACGGGAGAGAGTGTGAGGGATAGCTGTGTCTTCCCAAGCCCATGCTCTAACTGTTAGGGTCTGTATTTCTTTAATTTATCTTTTAGCTCAGGGTGGTTAACATGATACCCTTATGGGCAAATGCTACAGTCACACTTGTTAGTACTAGCCAATACTGGATCTCATTATAAAGAACCAAAGGTGGTACAAGGTTGTTTTCACATTTCTACCCAGTGCTGATGTGATATCTGCAGTTTGAGGAAGAAACCATCTCACTGGGGAAGACAAAAGCCATAGGATTCTGGCTTGTTACAGTTTCATACACTTAGTTTATCCCCATGCTTTATGAATACTACTGCAGCAGTGATCTCTGAACTTGAATATCTACTGCTCTGATATGTCACAGCTGTCCTTCCACACAGCACCTCCTTCTAGATTGCAGATCCTCGAAGGGCATTTTTTTTAGCTGAATTGTCAGTGCTTCACTTGGCCTTTCTCATTACAGTTGCATCAACCCAGGAAAAGTTGAGGGGCAGAAAGACATTGTAAAAGAAGAAACATTTGACCATCTATCTGAAAACACCGTGTGTGGAGAAATAATCATGGTATTTTCTTTCCCTGTTTTTTTTTTTTTTGTATTTTATTTTGTTTTGATCTTTTTCTTGGTTGTTTTTGTAGGCTGATGGTACACCAGACTCCAAAATGTACTTCTATGATGTAGAGCTTGACACACTCTCATTCTTTGACTTCAGCGATGGGCATCTGTACAATGAAGGACCACATGGAGACAATATCGATGACCAAAAGTAAGTTATAGTAACATTACTCTTACACATTTTGCTTTCATAAAGTTCTATCAAAATCTTTTATTTTTAGCAGCTGTCAGGGCAGTTGTACTAACATTAACTAGTATATCAAAGAAAACAGGAATTGAGTATTCATATGTCATTCACTATAACAAAGAAGTGAATGGTATATATCAAATGTAGTTGATTAAATGAATTGCAGGTGAAAAACAATTAACATGGAATCTGCATAACAGTGGTATATATCCCACCTACTGCTAATACAAATGAGGCACTCACAAAATTGTACTAGTCTACCTATGACATGCAAAATAAACACTCTGAGTCTGCTTGTGTGGTGGCTGGTGATTTTAATCAGGCTGATCTAAAGTCAGTACTCCCCCATTACTACCAACATGTAAACTTTCCAATAAGGGGTAGGAGTACCTTGGATGAAGTGTACTCCAATATAAAGCAAGCTTACAAAGCTGTGTGGCATCCACACCTTGGTGGCTCAGATCATCTTTCTGTCATGCTGTTGCCTGCTTTTAAACTTGCTCTGGTCAGGGAGAAACCCTCGGTGAAACAGATAAGGATTTGGCCTGAGGGAGCATTATCAGCTCTCCAGGATTGTTTTGAATTTACTAACTGGAGCATTTTCAAGGAGGCTGGTCACAACAGACCAGCACATCGAACTAGATGAATACACTGATGCAATGATGGCATCTGATATTGTTAATCCTCGTTCATTCCTTACGCATGGGTATCGGTTCCGAGCTCGGAACTGAGCCGGCCATTTTCCAAACTCGCGTCAGCTTCAAACTCTCGAGCTAAACTCTTACCCACAATCCCCCTCACCCCAGATTTCGTTTGCCGCGTTGCCATCCGGTTGTGCCAAGCTACTTCTCTTGAGCTAAGTACAGTCAATTGTTTAATTATTTTACAAATTACTTTTCTGTCAGAAAAGTTGATATTTTATTGTCTCTTACCCTATTGCATCTAGCGTGCATAATTTCCTCAGGTTTTTTTCTGTCCTTTACTTACCCTTTTTACCACGAGGTAATTTCTCCTTACCATCGTTGGTAATCCCTTTCTTTTTCTCTTTCGTACCTGCGGGTACTCTCTTGTTACATTGTTGGTACTTTTCTATTTGTTAATATAGCAGATAAAAAGGGTAGTCCGGAGTTTAAGCGGTGTTATGATTGTGGACACAAACTGCCTACTTCTGATGCACACTCTTTATGTGTTTATTGTTTGGGCGCTTCCCATTTATCTGTTGAACCACCTTGTAGTATATGTTAAAACTTTTCTAATAGAACTTTGTTAGAAAGGAAAACTAAGCTGGTACTGAAGGGACTTCTAAAATCTCCCTTTTCAGAGGCTATTTCTGGGTCAAAGGTCTCAACCCCTCCTAAAGCCCATAAGAAAGTGGATGTTTCTACTAAGGCTAAATCCTTGCCTTTGTCCTCAGCTGGGGACTCTCACCAACCAAAATTTAAAAAGGCTAAAAGTTTGGCTCCAGAGTTCTCGGTCAGCCCCAGTGCTTTCAGTGCCCAGACCTTCGGCACCGAGGCCTTCATCTCCATTAGTGATTTCGGCTCTGTCCTCTCCTGCAGCCTTCTATATATCAGCACTGAGGGGTTCCTCGGTTCAGACCTTTACCACTGTATCAGCACCGACCATTCAGTCGGCGCAGACCTTGACCGCATCGGCTCAGAGATCTTCCTCGGAACCGAGGCCTTTATTACTGACTCCAGTTTTGTCGGTTCCAGTTTCGGTACTGACAAACACTTCGGCACCAATCCCTGTGTTGGTGCAGATCATGACATCGGCACCAATGATTTCTTCGGTGCAGACTACAGTAGTTCAGTCTTTCTTGGCACCGTTGTCCTTGTTGTAGTCAGATGAGATGGGCACCGAGTCTGCCTCTTTTGTGGACAGACCTGTTTCTCCCTCAGTTTCTGTGAGGGCCACCAGAAGTCTTTCTGAGCATGATGTGTTGCGTCTTGTGGACCATGCATTCTTGGGCAGAAGTATTCCAACCCCCAGGAACTATCCTTCCTTGGGAGGTGATCACCCATCTCTAAAGACGCCATCTTATTCTCCTCCTTCATTGCCTTTGAAATCCATGGAATATAGTACAGTCTTCCCCTTCTGCGGTTCCCTTTATGGATCTCACTAAGGAACCGCAGTTGCCTTCATGGCAGGATAGTTTTACAACGACCCAGGATGTCAGCTGTGACACGCATAGCTTGCTGCTCCACAGCCATCTAGGGACTCCGAGTTGGCAGGCTGAGCCACTTAGGGGAGGAGTTCCCCCTGTCCTTGACATACACTCCTCTCTGGGTGGACCAGCCTTCCAACTGATGGGGAAGGCTTTCGCTGCTGCGGGCGATACCGGACTGTCTGTACCTCCACCCTCCTCTGCTACACTGGTTTCACAAGTCGCACCTAGCGGACACCGGGAGTAAGGGCCTCAGGACATATTCCCTCAGGAATCCCCTTTTCTGTTGTCTTCCCCAGCTTCTCCTGCTGAGGAGGTCTACCAGAAAAGTTTGTGTAAGAGGAAGCACATGGACTCCACAGAGGAGTCTCTCACTGAAAACACAGATTTCGATGAGGGGGAAGGATCCCCTAGGTCACCCTCTGAGGTATCCTTTGGCGATATCCTTGAAATCCTCAAACAGTGAGGTGACTGGCAGCCCTCTAATCCGACCCCTGAGGAATCTGTGTTCCTGCAGGCCTTTTCTTTCCCGGCCCTCTATCTCCTGGGTTAATCCACCTGCCGACGAACTTGTCAAGTTTATTGTGCAGCATGCTTGAAAGGCCCCTGATACTGTTGAAGCTATTCCCCAGAGGCCAGATAAGATCTTGTTCCCTCCTGCTTCAGATCCCCATTGGTCCAAAGGTCTTCCTGTAGATCCTTTGGTGGTGGCGGTCACAACAAAAAAGGATCTGGCAGAAGAAGAAAGCCAGACTGTCCATCCACCTAACAGAGAGTCCCGGGCCCTGGACAGATTAGGGAAGCGTACCTTTGCTTCAGCGACCTTTGCTATCAGGTCCCTGAATTATATGGCACATTTTACCAGGCTTCAAAGGGATCTGGTTTCTGAGCTCTCTGAAACCTTGGCTGGTGCAGTGTCTGATGAGGTCCGTGACAAAGTGGCCTCACAGCTGGCCACCATTGAGTCTATATCTAACTTCTCTATGCGATTGATATCTCACGCATCAGAAGGAGTAGCTAGAGCAGCGGGTTCAGCTGCAGTCTTGAGACGACATGCCTGAATGCGCTTATGCAACTTCGCAGAACCTTTTAAGTCTTCCTTTCTTAATGCCCCCATTGAGCCCTCCTCGTTGTTTGGGCCCAAAGTTAAAAGCACACTGGCCAGATGTGAACAGGACGGTAAGACCCTTTCTGCCGTAGGTGTCCATTATTCTTCCCCTCAACGTGCTTTCTCCCGAAACCAGAAGAGTGGGAAGATATGGTTCAAGAAATCTCAGGGTCCTTTCCGTGACACACAGGCTGAGTTCTCCCCCAGAGGCAGGGGGCGAAACTCACAGGGAAGACGCTCCTTTTGGGGCAGAGGGGGACCGCTTAACCAGGGTTCCAGGGATTCTTTCCCTGATCAAGCCTACCAGCGCTCCTGAAAAGCAGCCCAACTCCTTTCCTCTGGAGGTGGTTGGGGGACGTTTCTCCTTGTAACCTTCTGCCTGGCTAACCATCACCATCGATTCTTGGGTACAAAGGATCATAACCAGAGGTTATCATATCCCCTTCGGTCTTTATCCCGTCCCTTCAAAGAATCTTCCCAGCATTCCACCCAGTCAAAGGGAAGAAGCAACACTAGAGATAGAAAAGCTGCTAAGAAAAAGAGTCATCCAAATAGTCCCTCCAGGCCAGATAGGATCCGGATTCTACTCAAGACTATTTTTGGTGCCAAAGAAAACCGGGGACTGGAGACCAATTTTGGATCTCAGTGCATTGAACAAGTTTGTGAGTACAAAAATTCCGGATGGTCACTATACAGTCTATCCTCCCGCTTTTGGAAAAAGATGATTGCTTGTGCTCAATAGAGCTTCAAGATGTGTACTACCACATAAAGGTGGACAGGCCATCACAAAGATTTCTGCACCTCCATGCGGGAGCCAGTCACTACCACTTCAGAGTACTGCCCTTTGGACTCTCTACAGCCCCCAGAGGGTTCACAAAGTGCATGGCAGTTGTCACAGCTCACTTGCGACTTCAAGGATTCCAGGTGTCTCCATACCTAGGCGACTGGCTCATTTCAGCCCCCGCCAGACATCTACTGGAAAAAGCCCTGGCATACTCTCTCCTCGCTGCTCAAAGGTGAGGCATAACCATAAACTGGCAGAAATCCAATTTCACCCCATCTCAGTCGACAGACTTCATAGGGCTTATCTTGGACCCAAAAAACTGCAGAGCTGCTATTCCAGAGCACAGAATTTTAAGGATAAAGCAACGACTAATTCCTATCATTTCAAAGGAAAAATCCACGTCTCACTTGGTTCTACAGCTGTTGGGTTCCATGGCAGCCTTCATCACCATTGTTCCCCTGGCCAGGTTTCACATGAGGCTTCTACAATAGCTACTTCTCACCCAATGGTATCCTTTTCAGCATCCTCTTTCAGCCATGATTCGAGTAACCCACAGGTGCAAATAGGATTTAAATTGGTGGATGACGCACAATCTCTCACAATGGTCTTGCCCCTTCTCCCCCCAGCAACCCAAGGCCACGGACGCCTCCCTGATGGGGTGGGGGGGCTACGTCAGGGACAGACAGACCAAGGCACTTGGTCCCAACTGGAGGCCCATCTGCATATAAATGTTCTAGAGCTGAGGGCGGTGCTTCTGGTGTAGCAAGCATTCCATCCCCTGCTGCTGTCTGGGACAATTGCGATTCAATCAGACAACATGGTGGTGGTCTGGTACATCAACAAGGAAGGTGGAACCAAATCTTACCCCCTTTGTCGAGAGGCCATGAGGATATGGCAATGGGCGATGGCTACCAACTGTTTTCTTCTAGCAACGCACATTCCCGGGAGTTCCATCGTGATAGCAGACAGACGCAGCAGGTGCATTCTTCAACCTTACGAGTGGTCCTTGAATCCCTTGATAGCGGCGGAGATCTTCTACTGCTGGGGCCGTCCTTGCTCCAACCTCTTTGCATCCCTGACCAACTACAAATGCAGCAGCTACTTCACCCTGATTCCCCCTCTGGGACAGTCACCCAGGGACGCTGTAGTCCACGATTGGCCCTTGGGTCTTCTCTACGCATTTCCACCCTTTCCTTTCATTCCCCAGTTTCTGAAGAAAGCCCGGCAGTTGAAGAGCAAGGTAATCCTCATAGCACCATATTGGCCCTGACAGATTTGGTTCCCATTCCTTTGGCCTCACCTACTAGATCGACCATGGATTCTCCATCCAGTCCCAGAGTTGATCTCATACCCACAGAACCTGATTCATCCCAACCTGAACAGCCTGAAGCTAACGGCTTGTCTACTCTAATTCCCTTGATTGCCAGGCAGAATGATCTTTCTTTAGCAGTACGTGATATTCTCATTGCTTCTCATAAGTCTTCCACTAGAATTACTTATCTGAGCAAGTGGAAAAGATTTACCTGTTGGCTGAAAGATAAACAAGTAGACCCCTTTTCAGCACCAGTGTCGATAATATTAGACTATCTGGCCGACCTGTTTCCATCGGGTCTATCGGCCTCTACCATTAGAGTTCATTTGGCTGCAATTTCTAATTTTCATGAAGGTGTCCAAGATTCCTCTCTTATGTCCCATAAATTGTGTAAGACCATCATAAAAGGTGAGAATCATCTGAAGCCACCTTTTAGAGAACCTATTCAACCATGGGATTTATCATTAGTTCTACAAGCTCTGACAGTGGCACCTTTCAAACCAGCCTCTTCTTGCGACCTCAAGTATTTATTATCGAAAACCTTGTTTTTGGTCGCTATTACTTCTGCCAGACATATTTCTGAACTTCAAGCTTTATGTATCAAGACTCCATGCTTGATTTTTCATAGAGATAGAGTGTCTCTGAGAACTAATCCGTCATTTCTGCTTAAAGTGATCTCTGAAATGTCCATTAATCAAGCCATTGAATTGCCAGTTTTCTTTCCCAACCATTCAAACAGAGGGGAGTATTGCCTACATACCCTAGATATACACAGGCAAATCTGTTTTTACTTGAACAGGACTAAACCCTTTCGTAAATCTGACCAGTTATTTTTGGCCTTTTCTGGATCTAGATTAGGATCTGCTGTTGCTAAGGTCACATTAGCTAGATGATTGAAGGACTATGTGACCTTTATTTACACACAGCGTAATATCTCGTTGCCTACTACCATAAAAGGTCATTCAACAAGATTGGTGGCAACTTCTGCTGCCTTCCATGCCAGAGCTTCTTTACATGACATCTGTGCAGCTGCAACTTGGGCTACGCCTTATACCTTCATCAATCATTACAAATTGGATTTGGTCTCCAGGGGAAGAGCATCTTTCGGTTTTTTGGTGCTCAGGAATACCCTTCCATGAGAGCCTCCCAGGAATAGTGGTAGCTGGGGACTCTATCCCATGCGTAAGGAATGAACGAGGATTAACAATGTCAGATAAAGAAGTTATGTCTTACCATAACGTTCCATCTGTATTGTTGATCCTCATTCAGTCATTACGACCCCCCCTCCTTCCCCCTCCTGTGGTTTCTAGTGGATCTCACCATGCAGTTCTCTTAGGTTATTTGACCAGAGGTAGCCTCTGCCTTCTTTAACTTGCAAACTCAATCTGAGGTAACCGGGAGAGG
Source organism: Protopterus annectens (assembly GCF_019279795.1). Classification (NCBI taxonomy): domain Eukaryota; kingdom Metazoa; phylum Chordata; order Ceratodontiformes; family Protopteridae; genus Protopterus; species Protopterus annectens. The sequence continues at coordinate 226,489,244 of NC_056746.1, forward strand.
GGGATTGTGGGTAAGAGTTTAGCTCGAGAGTTTGAAGCTAACGTGAGCTTGGAAAATGGCCGGCTCAGTTCTGAGCTCGGAACCGATACCCATGCGTAATGACTGAATGAGGATCAACAATACAGATGAAATGTTATGGTAAGACATAACTTCTTTTTACATCATAAAGTGCGTTGATGATGTTACAGAGATCATAAGCATCGTCGCAACAGCTAACCAAAACCCATGGCTTACAAGTGAGGTCTGTGATCTTCTGAAGGCACAAAATTCAGCATTCAGGGCAAATGACAGGAAAGCTTTAAGTGTGACAAGGGCAAACCTGACGAAAGGCATAAAAGAGGCTAAGAGGGAATATGGGAGGAAGGTACTAAACCACTTCGAGAACGTGAGGGATACCAGATGGTTGTGGCACGGTATACAACAAATTATGGACTATAAAGCGAGAGCTGCACTATGTGATGATAACATTGTCTTCCCAGACAGGCTGAATAGCATTTTTGGAAGATTTGAGGAGGGGAACACCACAACTGTGCAAAGGTTACACACAGAGCAATATAATGCAGTACTCAGCCTTAACTCGATGGAAGTAAAAAGGGTGCCACAGAAAGTCATTCCCTGAGAGGCAACCAGTTCTGATAATATCTTGGGATAAGGTGTTAAAGACCTGTGCAGACCAACTATGTTCAGTACTCACGGATATATTTAACACCTCACTTGGCTTAGCAAAGCTCCCTTCTTATTACAGAGTAATGAATAACATCCCTTTACCCAAAAAAGCCTCACCCTCCAGCTTGAACGACTTCAGGCCTCTTGCACTAACATCCACAGTTATGAAATGTTTTGAGAGGCTAGTCAAGAAACACCTGTCTGCAGAACTACCATCAACTTTTGATCCACTGCAGGTTAACTACAGAGAAAACAGATCTATGACTGATGCAGTAGCGGTCACATCTCATCTTGCTCTTGACCATCTGGAGACCAAGGACGGCTATATGAGATTGCTGCTCATCAACTTTAGCTCAGCATTTAACACAGTTGCCTCTATGCAGTTGATCAGTAAGCTAGTACATCTGGGCATCAGCAAACACCCCTGCAATTGGATTCTGAACTTCTGATTAACAGGCCACAGAAGTTTTTGTGGGCAAAGAATACCTCTAGGAGCATAACACTCACAGGTGTTCCTCAGGGCTGGATCCTCAGCCCCCTATTGTTTACTACACTAACCCATGACTACAGCAAACTTTAATACAAATCATATCATCAAGTTTGCTGATGACACCACAGTCATGGGTCTCATCAGGAGAGAGGACAAGATTGCATACAGAGAAGAGGTTAACACACTGATTGCCTGGTGTACAAGAAACAGCCTTAACCCAAATGTAAGTAAAACAAAAAAGAAGTCATTGTATAGTACAGGAAGAGCCAAACAGCCCATACACCGCTCCTCTTCAATGGAGAGATGGTGGAAAGGGTAAGTATTACCAAATTTGTCTGAGTTCATATCTCTGATGATCTCTCTTGGTCCAGGAACACCTGCCACATAGTGAAAAAAGCACACCGTCTCTACTTTTTGAGAAGACTCAAAAAGGTGAAACTGTCATTGTCAGCACTTTCCACCTTCTGCAGAGCAGTAATTGAAAGCATCCTAACATCCAGTGTTTCGGTATGGTATAGGGGCTGTTCGGTCGCAGATAAGAAATCCCTGCAGAGAATGGTGAGAGTTGCTGAAGGGACAGTTGACACTAGGCTGCCCACAATCCAGGATCTTTATACATAGGGGAGCCTAAAGGGACCCACCAAACTACTAAATGACTCAACTCATCCTACAAACAGTCTGTTTTTGAGCCTGTCATCAGGTGAAAGATACCACAGTATTCGATGCAGGACAGCTAATTCAAAGACCATTTTTATTCGAAGATGATCAGACTTCTTAACTCCAACATTAGGACTGATCATTGACAGGTCAGGATGTTGGGACTTCCCATTCAGTGTGCGATATTATTTTATCTATTATATATTAAGCCCAGCTAACCATTATAATTTATACTACTAAACCAGGTGAAATATTTTTTCTTCAGTTGGTACTGCTCTGTGCTTGTTCATCCGTAATGTGGTACATGGTTTATGTGCACTACTATTACGTGAACCTTGCTGCTAGATGTGTGTTTTTAGTATCTTAACAAGTGTGTGTTTCTAGGAATATTTATAGCCATATACTTGGGTGTAGAGTTGATTTATAAGATGGTGGTATTATTATTATTATCATTATTATATGTTTTAAATTATGTCTGTCTGTTTGATTTCTTTTATGTCCCATGATGAGCTGATTGCATGGAATCTCATTTAATCTACACTTGTGTAGATCTAAATGACAGTAAAGGTACTTTTGACTTCATTTAGAGCTTTTATTTATTATTTATTTATTGACAGGGAAGGTCCACTGGGCCGAAGAGTGCCCATTTTCAGTGGTATGCCCAATTTCTGGTGTGCTTTTTTAATGTTGTGGATGTGCATGTCGAAAGCTAGGTGTTTAGTAACACCTAGAAGTTTGGTATGTGTGACAACCTCTATGGAGGTGTTGTCATGAGAGAGGGTAGTGAAAGTGTCTTTGCTTATGGTGCAGGATTTCTTGGGGGGTAAATAGCCCGAGTTTAGTTTTTTTAGGATTTAATGTTAAATGGTTGTTAGCCATCCATATTTCAGTGGTGTTGAGGGCTGCTTGGGTGAGTTGTTGGAGTTTGTGTGGGAAGTTGGCAGAACAAATGATGGTAGAGTCCTCTGCATATTGGCTGACTGTTCCTTGAGTGAGAGTAGAATGGAAGACATTAATGAATATGCTGAAAAGTAGTGGGCCTAAGATGGACCCTTGGGGAACACCTGTGGAGGTGGTAAGGAAAGGAGAGAAGGAGTTCAGCCATTTTGTAGCTTGTTGCCTTTCTGATAGGTAGTTGGAAAACCACTGTAAAGTAGAAGGAGAGATACCTGTGTTGGATAGTTTTCTAAGAAGGAGTGGATGAGAGATAGTATCAAAGGCTTTGTTTGGACAGGTCGAGAAATAAAGAGGAGGCAAGTTTTCTGGTGTCACAAGCCCGATTGATAGTGTCGCAGAAGGAGGTAAGAGCTGTAGTGGTAATGTGCCCTGGTCTAAAGCCATACTGGGTTGCAGATAGTATGTTGTTGTCAAGTAGGTAGCTAAGGAGCTGGCTGTGGATCCATTTCTCAAGGATTTTTGAAATGGGAGAAAGGATGGCAATGGGCCAAAAGTTGGAGACATCTATGTTGTTTCCACCTTTATGGAGTGGGAGAATAAATGCTTTTTTCCAGATGGAAGGAACATATGATTCTTGTATGGATCTGTTAAGAAGTATGCTGGTGGGGTATGCAATGGAATCTTCAGCTTTTTGTAGGAATTCTGGGGGCAGGCTGTCAGGGGCATTTGTGCAAGGTTTTAATTTCAGAAGCATTTTCTTTACTATGGCTGTGGGAATAGGGGCTAGAGAGAAGTTGGGAGAATGGTCAGGGGCGCTATTAGTGGCAAGTGGCTTGGGTTGGTTAGGTGTAGTTGGAGGGAAGGTGGTAGTGAGATTGGCTATAATGTCAATAAAATATGTGTTGAAAAGTGTGGCAATTTCTACAGGGTTTTTCTCAAGGTCTGAACAGGGGTTAGTCTCTGATCCTGGGTGTAGAAGTCTGTTGATAGAGCTCCAGAAATGTTTAGGGTTAAGTTTATGTTGATTTTGTAAGGTATGATGGTGTAATTTTTTATCCCTTATGATTTGGTGCTTTACTTGGTTGCAGAGTTGTCTGTAGGTTATGATGTCAGGGTTTTTTTGTGCGTTTGCCAAACCTTCCAAGCTTGGTCCCTGGTGACCATGGTCACTTTAGTGGCCATGTGAGGCCATGGGGCATGCAAAGATTTTATGCGTTTTAACCAGAGGGGTGCTTGGGTATTCAGAATATTAAGGAGTGAAAAATTGAAATATTTTACTGCGTTGTCTAGAGGGAGTGTATTAAGGGGTTCACAATTAATGTTTTGTAGGGTGCCTTTAAATGTTACAGGAGAGAACTGAGATAAGTCTCTAGTATATTTGTATTGATGTTTGTGAATTTCTGTTGTGGTTCTGTGTATTACAAATGCTGGCAAGTGGTCACTGATGCTATTTGGGAGGGTTCCTGCAGTGGCTATTTTATTGGGGCCAGAGACCATGATCCAATCTAAGATCGTACCGTGGCTGTTATTTTTGCTGGGTCTGGTAATGTCATCTATGAGCTGGCTGTATTTTTATAAGTTGATATTGGTGGAGGGGGGTGGTGGCGTGAGAAATCAAGCCAGTTTATGTTAACATCACCCAGAATTATTGTTTCTGTAGTTATGTTATTGGATCTCCAGGCTAGGATGTCCTCTAATATGGGGATATTATTACCTGGGGGTATATACAGGGCAAGGATACATATATTTTTGTTGTCAGTGATTTTTTGGAAGGCTGTTAAGATTTCAGCTGTAGCAAAGTTGGGTATTTGTGAGCTGTAGGGGGTCATATTGAAGGTGTTAGGGTAGATTAGAGCTACCCCACCACCTTTATTTTGGGGTCTGTCCTTGCGTAAGTAGGCATACCCTGGAGGGAGAAATTCTGCGGTTTTGATATATTGTTTTAGCCATGTTTCTGTAGCAGCAATTATGTTGGGTTTATTGTGTGTTATCCAGATGCAGAAGTCAGGGATTTTATTTCTAATGCTCTGCAGGTTAGTAGTAGTTAGGTTTAAAGACTTATAGAGGTGGTGTGGGTTTAGACATGAGGAGGGTGGACCAGGGTTGGGATGGAGATCTCCACTTAAGATTAGTTTGGAGTAGTTAAGCAGGATGATTGTAGGCTCCTTTTTCATGTTAGTATTGTAACTAAGTAAGAGGGTATAGTTTGCCATAGCTTTATCATTAGTGGGCAAAAGTTTTTGTTTAAAGCAGAGTATGTTGTCTGTAGGATATAGATTAGGAGAAATGTCTGAGAAGGTTTTGCATGTTACTTTTATGTATTGAGGTTATAGATGAGGGTATGTACTGGATTGTGACATATTGTAAGGGGGTAAGATGTAGTAGGAGAGTTAAGGGTAGTAAGAGGAGGAAGGGTGTCAGGTCATATTTAAGTGGCATTTTGGAGAGGTTGATGGTGGTGAGACTTTAGATAATAGTAACAGCTAGGAAAGTAGGTACTAGTAATATAAGCTAGCAGGTGTTACTAGTATGGGGTGTGTTTGACATCGTGTGATAAGGGAGAAAAGATAAGGAGGTGTGTGAGTGAGGGACATAAAACAGTAATAAGAGGTGATGGTAAGTGACGTGATCAGGTGATACATAGTGGGAAGTGTGCTGATTGAGTGGTATGCAACGAGGGGTGGAGATGAGGTGCTGATTGGATGGTATGCAATGAGGAGAGGAGATGAGGTGAGAATAAATGTAATTGAAGTGGGGGTGGGTGGGAATGGGGGTAGGGTAGAGGAAGCACAGCAAGGGCGAACGGAGCGTGGTCAACCCAGAATGGGAAACAGTGCAGCGAGAGACAGTCACTCACAGAGAAAAAAAAACAGAGATATAGTTTAAGTATGGGGAAAAACAGGAAAGTGCAAAAATGAGAGAGTCTTAGTAGAAGAGAAAAGAAGTCATGCTTTTACAGCAGTATTATCAGAAAACTTGGAATGTTTTGTGATATGCAGCTTTAGATAAACTGAATCAAGGCTGTCTGGTATAGATCTACTTTCTAATAATTATCCTATTTAGCCAAGATGCTTGTCAGATATGTTAGAATGCAGTGGTGTGAAACAGTGTGTGATTTATCTGAAACATTCATGTCTTTGTTCAGCAGAGCCTAAAATGGTTTTCATTTATTCAGACAGCAGAAGTTCAATAGAAATCCAAAGTTAATTGGAAAACTCATGTCTGAACTAGCTTTGGTACAGTTTATTTGTGAAAGATAAAACTGGATGTGGTAATGTTTACTGAGGGGAACTGCACTTTGCATACACACTGCAAAAGCCATTTAGTTCTTTTCCTGTGTGACATTGTCACTGAAAGGGATAACATTTAGCCCCATTGATGATTGCACTTAGTTATACTCAAGACTGGAGCAGTCCTTAATTGTTTTGCCTTATTTTAGCATTATTTTATTGTGTCATCTGCCTGTAGGCTTATCCTACTTTAAGGGTAAACTGAGGCTATGTGAAAGAAAGAATGCATAGTAAACTTAGGGAGGATCTGGTACTAGTTTAGAGGCACAGGAATGTAAAATGAAAACTGCAGAAGAAAACGTAGTAGGCCTAGCTCATCAGTACCGTGATAAAGGGAGATACTACTTGCAAATGTTTGACTCTGTTCAGGCCATGTGTCTGGTTAACAGAGATCAGCCAAGATGATTTTAGTAAGAGGTTATTAGAAAGAAGTAGAGATAAGAACAGGAAGAAGACTGGATTGAGAAGAGGCGGTGGCAGGAATGGAAATAGTGGCTATGTCTTGTAGGAGGAGGAGTATAGGAGGAATAAGAATAGATCAGGTGCAACACCAGAGGAGAAACAACTTCCACTGACAGCAGCTTAGAACTTCATGCAATACATTTGGAAGAGATTGCAATTAGGATGTGTAGTTGCATGGGACAAGAAACGAAGCTGATGACAGACAAAGATGATGATTCTGCTGATTGAGAAAGCTGATTCTAATGGGATTAAGAGTCTTGGCACGAGAGACAGGAGAGAATAGTTTACAGTGAAACCAGGTCTTGAGACTTAGATTTAGAAATACTTGGGAGGAGTTGACTAAGAAAGATGCCAAGGGACAGGGCTGGACATATATATATAGTACATGCAAGTTCCTGTGACCTAATAGAAAAGACATTTGAGGTAGTAGCAAGCATGACCACAGCGGTTGTGTAAAAATGCGAAGACAAAGGGGTTAGAGATAGAATGTTACCTGTGTTAATAGCCAACAAACTAAGGATAATATGGGTTAGGGAGTATAATGACTGCCTTTGGCAGTGGAGGAAGGAAAATGGCTTAGGATTGTTAATAGAATGATGTGGTCTGGCAGAGAGAACAGCTTTATTTCAGGGATAGGCTTCAATTTAGCCTAGAATAAGCAGGAGTGCTCACAGCTGGGTTAAAAAATTACATTTAAACTATCATGGAAGTGGTGTCACAGAAAAGGTGGGTAGGTATTCACACAGTGGACAGGAGGGAGAAAACAGATAAAGAAAGGAAATAAACAGCTGGACTTCAGAGCAAATTGAGATAGTATTACTTTGCATTGTAAGGAGTCTGGGTAGGAAGATGTGGGAGCTAGAAGTGCTGATGCAGAAAGGGAAGATGAAGGTAGACCTTGCTGGAATCATAGAAATTTCAGGAAATATGCCAGTGACAAGGAGGGTGGAATATGGAAGTGCCTGGGTAAACTTTGTTCAGGAATGACAGAGGATGGAGGGATTATAGGTTAGTGAATAGATGGGGGAACCACACAGTGAAGGGGACAAGATAGCAAAGATGGCTAAACCTGGAATAAGTACCCTGGAGATTAAGAACAAGGAAGGGTTAAAGTGCTGATGGATTATTACAGTGTTTTGACTTACTGAAACATCATCATTATGTGAAGAGGAAAAGTTGCGGGAGAGAATAAAGTAGTGGGTTGGCTATATTCATGACCGATCTGAACGTACCAGCAGCAAACTGGGTGATTTTGAGTTCTCTGGTAGAGAGAAAGTGAGAAGTGACTGAGATTTATGTATCAAGAGGGATTCAGCTTATATATATATATATATATATATATATATATATATATATATATATATATATATATATATATATATATATATATATATATATATATATATATATATATATATGGGCTACTTCTGTTCTTCGAAATTACACTTTATTGAAGAACATAAGTACAATCCCACTTCAGCAAAAGTGCATTTAAGCTAAAATTCACTTTTGCGAAGTACACTTTACTGAAGCACGATATAGTGGGGGTAAAGGAATATACCATTTTCCCACTGTAGTGTGATCTCAGAGTTAGTATATTTAAGTAGCAGGGGTGTGGGGGGTGCAAGGGGGCTTGCCCCCTTGCAAAAACATGTTTGTAGTTTTTTTTTTTTTGTGTGTGTGTGGTTGTGCGCTTCGGTAAAGTGTACTTCACGAAAGTGCATTTTCACTGAAGTGGGTTCATACTTCTGTTCTTTGATAAAATGTAATTTCGAAGAACAGAAGTAGGCCCATATATATATATATATATATATATATATATATATATATATATAATATATTTCTGCATGGATCTACTTTAGTAGATCCAATTGCCAGAATGACAAAATTTAAATTATTGAGAAGAGAAGACTGAAATTGCTTTAAGAATGAACATTTACCAAGCCAAACTTAGTAACAATGAAAATCTACTTTGCATGTCAAACAGCACTCTAACATGTGAATGGAGACTGCAGACCATTCATAAAAAAACAGCTGCTCCATTTAAACACATATTTTAATATAGAAATGTACTTTTTCAATGTTATGTAGGGAGGGGGCAAGCCCCCCTGTGGCCCCCACCCCCTGCAAATTATATATACCAGCTCCAAGATCGCACTATAGTGGGAAAAGGGTAAATTTCCCGATCCCCACTGTACTGTGATCTCCATACAGAACCGTTTAACTTACATTTCTGTGTTAAAATATGTATTTAAATGGAGGAGCTGTTTTTTATGAATGCTCCACGATCTCCATTCACAAGTTGCTATTTGGCATGCACAGTAGATTTTTGTTCTTCCTGAGTTCGACATTTTAAATGTTGGTTCTTGTAGCAATTTCGGTCTTCTTGTCTCGATAATTAATTTAAATTTCATCATTCTGGCAATATGATCTACTAAAGTAGATTTATATATATTTATAACTACTGTAGAGACCGATTGCTGTCCAGGATAAGGCTTTGTTATCCAGCAGTGATCATGCTTAGAGTGTGTGATGTATGTTAGAGAATCTTTCCTCAGGTAGATAACAAATTTTTGTGGTGTGTTAGAGCAGAAAGAGATAACTGGGGAGATATATTTTGGGAGTGTAATGAGTTCAGAGATTTTAAAAATTCCCTACAGAGTACTCTAGCAGAAATATTGTATGAGCAAATGACTGTAAGAAAGAAAATGATTATTTTGAGCAGGGAAACAGGATCTCATTTGCCTAGTCATAGTAAGGCCATATTAAGTTTAATTCTGTTGGCTGCCAAAAAGGCAATTGCTAGAAAATGGAAACCAAAGTCTACACCAACTTTATTTAAGGTATTGAATATTATAAAAGAGATAAGAACCAGAAGAAGACTCTTTAGAAAAGGGAAGGAGCAAATTACATAGAAGTAAATGGAGATAGTGGGAACAATACATGCATAATAATGATCTGGAGGAAGAGAAGTGAGGTTTAAAAGAAGGCAGGAATTCAGCATTTTTTTCTAATGTTGGATTGATGATAGTAGCAAAGAAAATATACATTATGTATATTGTATTTAAATGGAAAAATGTTTGTTTTCATTTGTGTAAATGTATGTTTTCCTTTGCCTTAAGTGATAATTTAATAAAGGTGTTTAAAAGAAAAAAGAGTGTCTGGGGGAAGAAGCCAAAGCACCTGAGATAACCTAAACTGAATCAGGGAGCAGTTGCAGACTCCAGAAAGAAGGAATCGCAGCTAAAATTATAATTGAAGAACCAAGTGATATGTGACAGAAATGCCACTTGCTGTGCCACTGTGTTAGTGATCAGTTTCTGTCACATGCAGCCTACAAAAGTAGTTAGTTGTGTACAGCACTGATGCTTTTGATAGAAAGTGAAAACAGTTATGACTAACTTTCAACTTTTAAAAGCAGATGTTAAGTTGTCTATCTCGCCTTCGTTCTTGCTGGTTGGGATCAGCCATCTTCTATAGCTCGAGAGCTGTTTACTGGCTCGAGGCTAAAAATTATCCCATGATGCGTAGCGATAGCTACCCAGATCTCGTTTGCCGCTTCAGCTGCGTGGTGTCGTTTTTCTGGCTCAGGCTCGTATAAAGATTTTTTGTTAGCTTTCTTACTCTAGAATTTTATATTTTCATCATAGTGGACAGGCTCAGCAGAGCTATCCTCATGCCTCATGAGTGGTCTCTGAATCAGGAAGTTGCGGATCTTATCTTCCGCAAATGGGGACAGCCTTACTGTGATCTTTTTGCCACCCCCTTCAGCAGCAAATGCAGCAACTATTTCTCCCTTCTTCTGCTTCCAGGTCACTCACCCAGAGACGCTCTAGTCCACGATTGGCCTCAGGGACTTCTTTCCTCCGTTTCCCCTGATTCCAAAACTCATACAGAAAGCAATATCATTGGGTTGCAAAATGATTCTCATTGCCCCCTACTGGCCTTGACAGATATGGTTCCCGTTCCTGCACCATTACCTTATCGATCAGCCCTGGAGTCTGGATCCGATTCCAGACCTACTGATTCATCAGTCAGGCGGGTTGCATCAGTCCCTCCGAACTCTCCAGCTCACAGCTTGGTTGCTCCACTTCCAACCTTAGCCAGGCTTCCCAGCATTTCCCCGGCTGTATGTGAGATTATTGTCTCCTCTCATAAGTTCACAACCAGAAAAACTTATGCTAGTAAATGGAAACGTTTTTCTTGTTGGGCAGAGGCTAGGAATGTAGATCCCTTTTCAGCCCCAGTCCATGAAATTCTGGAATTCCTAGCACAACTTTTTCATTCCGGGTCCACTTCTACTACAATCAGGGTTCAATTAGTGGCCATTTCTTACTTTCATGTTGGTTTGTCAAATTCAAACATTATGTCTCATAAGCTCTGTAAAGCTGTTTTGAGAGGGACCACTCTCCTTAGGCCTCCAGTGAGAGATCCCCCTCCTCCTTGGGACCTTAATTTGGTACTAACTTCCTTAACTCTGCCCCCCTTTGAACCAGCAGCGTCCTGCTCTATTAAGTTTCTGTCTTGGAAGACACTCTTTCTGGTAGCTATTACTTCAGCCAGATGCATCTCTGAACTTCAGGCACTATGTGTTCATCCTCCATACTTGGTTTTTCATAAGGACAGGGTTGCTCTGAGAACTAATCCTTTGTTTCTTCTGAAAGTCTGCTCAGAAAATAATTTAAACCAATCTATAGACCTTCCTGTGTTTTTTCCTAACCACACCAACAAGGCAGAGTACAAGTTACACCAACTGGACGTTCATAGACAATTGCGTTTTTACCTGCACAGGACTAAGGAAATAAGGAAGTCGGACCAACTATTCTTTCCTATGCTCTAGGCAAACAAGGTCTCCCAGTTTCCAAGGTGACCTTATCCAGGTGGTTGTCTCACAGTATTACTTTATGTATCAATTAAGGAACAAAGAGTTACCTATCAAACCAAAAGGTCATTTTACTAGGGCCTTGGCCACCTCTGTAGCCTTCCAATCTAGGTTGCCCATGGATTCTATCTTTGCAGCTGCTACGTGGGCAAATCCTCATACCTTTATTTCTCATTACAAGATAGATATGCTCTCCAGGAGCAGAGCTGACTTTGTTCCACTGTTCTGAAGATTCTGTTCCAATGAGCTGCCCAGGATTTTAGGTGCTAGGGACGCTGTCCCAACCAGCAAGAACGAAGACGAGATAGACAACTTAACATAAAGAAGTTATGTACCTACTATAATGTTCCATGTTAGTTGTCTTCATCTCGCCTTCTTTCTTGCGTCCCACCCTCCATCCCCCTGACCTGTTGGACAGAGAGGAGTTCTGGTTTCACTGGCTGAGTGTTCTCTGGTTTGTTTTCTCTACTGACTTAGAGAGTATGACAGGTATACTCAACCTATTTGTTTGGACAGGTTTATTCTCTGGCTATGTCTGGGGTTAGCTATTTCAAATGAGATCTGGGTAGCTATCGCTAGGCATCATGAGATAAAGGGTAGCCTCGAGCCAGTAAACAGCTCTCGAGCTGTAGAAGATGGCCGGCTCTGATCCCAACCAGCAAGAAAGAAGGCGAGATGAAGACAACTAACATGGAAGGTTATGGTAGGTACATAACTTCTTTTTCAGTTCCCTACCCCCACACGCCATCATTTTCATCACAGAAATTCCCGATATCCATCATTTACAGCCACCTATTGACTATATACTCCTCAGATGTCTGATTGTATTAAAACATATGTACAGTAAGGTATCCAGCTTACTTCACACTACTGCATACTAGTTTTACAAACCCAGAATAATGATCTTTTTAACTTGATCAAGAGACAGCAGGTTTACCCCTTAACTGGGAAGGTGGAAAAGGAAGCAGGCAAGTAGGTGTGTTTGAGGATATCCCTGCAGATGTCCTGATAGGGAATGATTTTGATAATGCAGTACTTTATGTGCATGCAGTTACATGCAGTCAGGCATGGAGACAAGCATGTAAGTCTGGTAGCCTTGGGGGACCCAGACAGATCACAGACTTGAAGCCAGGACTGGTGTGGTGATGACTTCAGAGTGGGAGCTACCCTGTAGCATTGAGACTGAAAGTGAGCCACAACTGCTGATGGGTACTGATGTTCCCTTGTACAGAGCGACTGCAAGGGTAGAGGTTAGTATTAATACCCAGGCTGACAGTGAGGCACTGCTGTCAGAGGTTACCCGACTTCTTGTGGAAGGGGAGTTGGGAAGGGTTACAAAGAGAAAGCTGAGACAAGCTCAGCTCTCAGACCCTACATTACAAGGCCTGAGGGAGGTAGCTAGTAAGGCATCTGATTCTCAAGAAAAGGGGGAATCTTTATACTGGGACAAAAGGGTACTGAATAGCGTGTGGACCCCTGAGGGAGGGCTAGAGGGTGAGAGAATACAGCAGTTGGTAGTGCCCAGAGCTTACTATCTGGTACTTCTAGCCATAGCCCATTACATTCCCTTTGCAGGTTATATGGGCATAAAGCATACCAAGAGACGCATTATGCAGAACCTTTATTGGTCTGGGATTTCCAGGGATGTAACGAGGTGCAGCATGACCTGTGAGCAGTGCAAGAAAGTAGGCAAGGGAGGAGACAAGGTCAAAGTCCCTTTGGTGCCCTTGCCTGTGATTGAGGAGCCATTTCAGAGGGTAGCTATGGATATTGTGGGGCCTCTGAGCACCCCAAGTTCCACAGAGAAGAAGTATATCCTAGTAGTAGTAGATTATACTACACGATACCCTGAGGCATTGGCTCTGTCCTCCATTGAGGCAGAAAACATAGCAAATGCTTTGTTAGAGATTTTCAGCAGGATAAGTTTTCCAAAAGAAATATTGACTGACAGAGGTGCCAATTTAATGTCAAATCTGCTGGCTTGTCTGTAGAAGCACTGTGGGGTGAAGCACATAAAAACCACCCCCTATCATCTCCAGACTAATGGTCTGGTAGAAAGGTCAAATTCTACACTAACGACCATACTACAGGCATTTACAGACCAGTTTAAGAGGGAGTGGGACAAATATTTGCCCAATCTCTTTGCTTACAGAGAGGTGTCCCAGGAATCCACAGGTATTTCAACCTTTGAGTTGCTGTATGGGCATAGGGGTGAAGGGAACCTGTAGATTTGATTCACGATGAGTGGGAGGGTGTGTGTGCATCCCACAAGGAGTCTGTTGTGGCATATGTCCTAAACTTCAGGACAAGGCTGAGGGAACTCTTGGGCTTGGCCGAGGAGAACCTGGCAGAAGCCTAACAGCAGAAAAAGGTCTGGTATGACAGGAATGCTTGAGCTAGAGAGTATGCTGTTTGGCAGCAGGGTATGGTTCTCATTCCTGTCAAGACACAGCAAGCTGTAGGCAGCTTGGGAGGGACCCTTCAAAGTGGTAAGGAAGCTCAGTGATGTTAACTACATGGTGGAACTGCTAGGCAAGAGGCAGGTGCACAAATTGTTAACATGATGAAACCTTACCATGATAGTGAGGCTCTTGTACTGAGTGTTTGCAGTAGAAGGCAGGAGGAGTCTGAGGGGAATCTATAGCTACAGGGAGCCAGCCAGCAAAATCCCAAATTACTATGGTGGAGCCTAGGTTTGCAGGCATATGATAGGACAGGGCAGCACTGTATTGGGGTTAGCATTGCCAACACAGATGGGCTCTCAAGACAGAGAACAGGGTGAGGTATTCCCAGATATGCTTATACCTCTCAAGCAATGTTTCTCAGGGGTCAGTTTAAAAACTAGCTTGAGTTTTGGAGGGGGGTGAAGTGTGATGAATGGAGATACTGGCAGCCCAGCAAGTTGGGATTTTGTAAATAATTATAGGTCATTTGTGAATATCAGTGTGATTCATATAAGATGTTTGTGTTATAAATGTATTAGAGCTGTATGTCACATAGGATGGTTTGTATAGACTTGTGCTGAAAAGATATTTTACAAAGTGCCGTTTGAAATGTATCCACAGTGTATCCTACTGGAATAGAACAGAAATGTGCATAAACTATTAACTATTTAAATGTATATATTTTAATAGGGGAAACTGGAATATAGGAGGTTAACCTGCAAAACTTCAGAAAATAGCTGAACTTAAATTACTTTATGGCTAGGCCATAGAAAAGATGATGTCTTTCATTTTCAGTGCAGCAGGGTGACACAGTGTCTAAAACTAAGAAGCTTTCTGTATTGTCTTGGAAGTGTTTATTGTTTTATGACTTCCCCCATTTGCCAAAGATCTGAGGAAAGGCCCTTGTCTATGTATTTTCACAGGTAGGTGCTAAATAATGCCAGATTCCAGCAGTGGGAGTTTCACCTGGGTATAGAGTCAGATGACAAGAAATTATGCCATTCTGCAAGCTATCCCAGCAGTAATATTTGACATATTAATTTGAAAACTATCTGAGAGACTCGGCATTCTGTAGTCTGTCTGCGACCTGACCAGAAGACCCATTCACCACACATTTGCCTTGCTCTGAGTAAGTTTCTAAGTTATAGTAATTCTTTTAAATATAGTCAAGAATATAGCAAAGCTTAATTTAGTTGTTTTTCTTTATTTGTTTGAGGCTATCCTGCAATGTTGTTTTAAATATTTCTTGTGAGTTTGAACTGTGCTGTCTCTGTAAATATATACTGAGTATTATCCTTTGCTTTTAATATTTATTATTAAATATATTTAAAGATTTAATTGTGGCTGATCTGTCTAGAGATATTTAAGTTCTGAGAGTATTTACATATTTATTTGGTGACACGTTGTGGGACACTCGTAATAGCCTTGCTCTTGGTCAAACTACCATTTGTATTAATAGTAACATTACACAGTAAGACTGGACACTCTTTGTTAAGGGCCTTAAAGTTGCTGATAAGGAGCTGGTTAGTGGTAGTGATAACTACCATATAGTCTGGGCAAAAAGGGGCATAGCTATCAAACCTGTGCAAACCTTTCCCAGGGGTGTGTGTGTGTGTGTGTGTGTGTGTGTGTGTGCGTGTGTGCGTGTAAACCAAACCTGAAAGTGTGTGTGTGTCAGCTACCTGGGCAGGGACATGAAGCACTGATTAAACAGAGAGGGTGCTGGAGGTCTTGGCTTGGCCACTCAGCTGAGATCTCAACTCTATAGTTGTCCCAGTGGGGAGTCTTATTGGGGATATGGAGAAAGAGGGAGAAACCAGCCCTGGACTGACTGTGGTCTCTGTGTGCTGTTAAGGGAAATTCCACTTGATGCATAGAGCTGCATCTGGAAATACTGTGTGTGCACTTGTCATCCTCCCCAGTGTACGTCCCCCACTGGTGCCAGTGGTGAGGATTAAGGCCCCTTGATTACTGGTCCAGTGGTGGGCTGTCTCATGTACCTTTAGATTTCTTTGTACCAGTAGTATGAATACAGGTTGAATCATTCTGTAATAATTCTTTTAAACTACTTGTTTTTCAATAAACAGAATGTGGACCATCTTTAATTGTATTACTTAATTCAGTTTTGCCATTCATCACTTTCAAGCTCTCTTTAATAATATTCTTGAATAATTATACTGTCAGGTGTCATATGTAGAACAAAACTGTTATTTTTTTCATATTGTTGGTGTTATTGACATAACATTTGTTAATTATATTGTTGTTACCATTAACTACGTATATGATGTTGTCAATTTTCATTCTGTCCTCAACTTATGGGTTTGGATTTGATTCCTTGTATCTGATTCGGCTGATGTTCTTCGTGTTTCACTGTTGCAGTCATTACATTTGGGTTATCTGCCTGTGGATAGCCCTCAGCTGGCCTGATTATCAGAATCTTGGATTCCTGTGTCGGATGCTGTCTCTTCTTCCATGACGTAAGGTCATCAGGGGTATAAAACGACCCAATTGCATCAGTCTTTCTTGCCGAGCGGTGCCCAAAGCAGAAGCAGTTCGCAAGTGCCGTTTGGCCGACTCCTGAAATTTTCATTTTCGAGTTTCAGAACCAAAGTCTTCAAAAAAGCTAAGTACCCCATTGGGGATCCTTTTTCTTGCTATTAAACTGATGTCAGTAAAAGTTAACAATTGTCTTACCTGTGGAAAGCAAATACCTTATAAAGATTTTCATTCATACTGCATTCCTTGCTTAGGCCCAGACCACAACATCCCTCACTGTCGGTTTTGTGCTTTATTCAACCCCTGAACTATTCATCATCAGTCTATTTTTGCAGCAAATTATTTTGGTACTTGGTTTAGCTATCCAGAAATGTTGTCGGTAAAGCATCCGGCTACCGATATTCTGAAAAAACATAAAGATAAAGACAGAGACAGACCGCTTAGGTCCAAAACTGCTGACAACGCTTCCGCTAAGCTAGTCGCCAGATCGCTGGTACTCAGTGAGGTGCTTTCACAGCCCCCAATACCCGCTACTTCAGATTTGCAGGCCTCTGCTGAGACCCATTTGGAGTCCGGTATGCCGCGAGATGCTTCTTCGACTATGGAACCTGCATATGTGTCCACCTTGGATGGGTCTGGAGCCGCTGTGCAGGCACCGACTTCTGAGGGTGTATTCAGGCCTACAGACTTGCATTTCAAACCAACACCATCTTCTTCAAGGCGTAAAACTCGACCCACGCCTAGAAAACCGACGTCCAAACCGTATGGTCAGGCCCATATGACTAAAAAACAAATGGTAAGAATGGCTGAAGACCTTATTACTTTAATTAGGGGAAGGCAGCCTTCCCCTTCTAAGAGACCTAGAACTGATTTTCCTTCTGATTCTTCTTATCAGGATTCTGAAATTTCTGTTTCTTCTGATTACCAGGATTTGCCCTTATCTACCTATGAGAATTTTGATGCAGAGGATTCCATTCCCTCTGCTTTCCCTCCAGAAGATTTTTCTTTTGGTGAAACCTTGCACACTCTTAGGGAGCATTTCCGCTGGGAAAGCCAGGATTATTCTGACTCCAAAAAAGAGGCTTAGGGGATTCTTACTCCTCCGTCAACACAGGCCTTTAGCTATCCCTCCTGTCCTGGACATTGTAGATAATGACTTCTTGGAATCTAGCCTGGCGCCAGACACTTTACCTCCAGCTCCCAGAAAACCTGTCAGGTATTACAGAGTACCTGACTCTCTCAAGTTCCTCTTCAAGAATCCTACTGCGGACCCAGAGACCATTTCCCAAGGACCTAAGGGCATTAAGGCTACTACTGCCAAAAACCCTACCCCCTCTGATAGAGATTCCAGGGCCATGGACAGATAGGGTAAGAAGGTATACACGTCTGCTGCTTTGGCCATTAGAGCCTTAAACTGCCAGTTTTATATGCTAAAGTATCAGCAGCATATTATGGGACTACTTAAACAGAAAATGATGCTGATTCCTGACTGTGCTGAACATAAAGAATTACAGGATTTAATGCATTCTGCTGAACAAGTTGGTAAACATACTTTGCAGTGTTGTTTTGACTCTTTAGAAGCATCTTGCAGGGCTGCTGTCACTGGGTCTGTACTTAGAAGGCATGCTTGGCTTAAAGAGCAAAACTTGCCAGATCATGTTAGAGCTAAATTACTGGATGCTCCCTTAAACCAAGACTGCCTGTTTGGCAACAAAGCAGAAGAATTCCTTAAAAAGATGGAGGAAAAAGCTAAATCTATGCAAACTGTTAAAGATTTCCTACAAGTACAGCCTCCCAGATTTAGTAGGCATTGGCCTTCTAAGAATTTGTTATTTCCAGTCTCTTCCAGGCCTTCTCAGTCCAAACCCTGGAACAGCAGACCACCTAGGCTACAGTCTCAAGGCACACACAGGCTTAAGCAGTGGGGGGGCTCTCACTTCCAAAGCCTGAAATAGTAAGACACCCCCCTATGGAAAAATGTCACAGTGAGTTAACCTTAAACCTTCCAAGCCCTGCTCAACTGCCTGCTCCCTTAGGGAGAAAGATTGCCCTGCATGCAAAAAACTGGGAACTCATTACCCAGGACAAATGGATTTTAAATATAGTCTTCCAAGGATACAGATTCCACTTCTACACCTTACCAACCCCAAACAGTTGGCCAGACCTACCCCCAAATCAGTGGGCAGAGGCTCAACAGCAGGTTCTCTGTCTTGTATCAGGGCAATTCAGTCTGTCCCAGGAGAAGAACGGGGACAAGGTTTTTACTCAAGACTCTTCTGGTTCAGAAAAGACAGCTCCTGGCATCTATCCTGGACCTCTCTATTCAAAACACCTTTTTGGTAATCCCAAAATTCATAATGCTAACACTTCAACAGCTGCTTCCTATGCTAGGCAAAGATGCCTTGTTGGCAACCTTAGACTTAAAGGAAGCTTACCTGCACATTCCAATAAGGGAATCTTGCAGGAAATACCTGCGCTTCAGAGCAGGCTCCATGCACTATCAGTTCTCTGCACTTCCCTTTGGCTTATCTACTGCGCCCAGGGTATTCACAAAGTGTCTAGCTCCACCCATTGCATTTTGCAGGCAGAGAAATATTCAAATATACCCATACCTGGACAATTGTCTAATTCAGGCAGAAAGCCAGGACATGCTATTAAAACATCTGGCATTTGTAAAGAAACTTCTAATCTCACTGGGGTACACCATAAATGAAAAGAAATCTCATCTAGTACCCTGCCAATAAATTGTATTCCTGGAGCATGCCTGAACACAACTTCCCAGATGGCTTACCTCACGCCAGAGAAACAAGTTATTCGACAGCTTACTTCAGACTACTGGCCACAAAGACCCCACTATTTGCAAGGAAAATCCTGCAAGCCCTTGGGTTCATGGCCTCTTGCATTCTACTAATTCCATATGCAAGACTGCATATGAGGAAACTACAATGGTATCTAAAAAGCCTACGGTGTCAACATTCTCAGGACTTGGAGATAATGATTCCTATCATTCCTTGTATAAAGACAGAGTTCCTTTGGTGGGCAGAGGCCTGCCACCTAAACAAGGGGCTCCCTTTCAATCTACCCCCTGCCACCTAAAACCTGACTACAGACGCATCAGACTATGCATGGGGGACTCACTTGGCAGAGGATCAGGGCAAATGGAACCAGAGTCAGATGCACCTGCATATCAACCAAAAAGAAATGTTAGTTGCACAGAATTCCCTGACAGCCTTCAAAGACCATATCCTTCCAGGACAATTATTAGTAAAGACAGACAACACCACAGTTATGTGGTACATAAACAAGCAGGGGGGAACCCACTCATACCCTCTCTGCAGACTAGCCATGGCTCTGTGGAACACAGCCCTGAGCTAACAAGTGCACTTACAAGCTCATTTCCTACCAGGCAAGCTAAATTCACTGGCAGATGACCTAAGCAGAAATGTCATGGACCCACACGAATGGAAACTGGATGCAAAAATATTCAACCTCTTGAGAAAAAATGGGGGACTCCAGAGATAGACCTGTTTGCCTCCCCTCAGAACTACCAGTTGGACAAATTCTGCACAAGGACTCCCCACAGTCAAGCTTAGAAAGTGGATGCCCTGTCCTTTACTTGGGAAAGCCTCTCAGTTTATGCCTTTCCCCCTCTGCCTCTCCTCTTGAAGGTTCTGCTAAAGTTGAAACAGGACAAACCAAGGACAATATTGATTGCACCAGACTGGCCTCGCCAGCACTGGTACCCTCTCTTGCGCAGTATGGTACTGCTGGATCCATGGCACCTACCTCAGACACCTTCCCTGCTTTCCCAGCAGGCGGGCCAGACTCTGCACCCTCAGCTTCAAACCCTGAACCTTGCAGCCTGGCTAATTCCTTCAGCTCTCCAATAGCATCCCTCAGTACGCAGGTGCTAGATGTCATTCTGGAAGCAAGGAGATCTAGTACTAGAAAATCCTATGCTGAAAAGTGGAAAAGATACTGTTGCTGGAGCTAGACACAGGGGATGGGCACTACTGTGCCCATCTTACCTCATATCCTTCAGTACTTAACAGAAATGCTCCACAAGGGCCTATCCTTCTCGTCTATCAAAATTCATGCCTCTGCCATTTCAGCACATTTTAATACTGAACCACCCCTGTTCTCTCACCCACTGTTAAAGCAGTTCCTCAGAGGGGCTGAAAATTTAAGACCCCCCAGGTGAGCCCCTACTCCAGCCTGGGATCATAACTTTGTATTGGAAAAGCTCACTCTCCCTCCATATGAATCAGCTGCAATTGCAGGGTTGAAATTCCTTTCTTGGAAAACAGCCTTCCTTCTAGCCATCACTTCAGCTAGAAGAGTGTCCGAATTACAGGCCCTTATGGCAGTGGAGCCCTTTATTATCTTCCATGCAGACAGGGTTTCCCTCAGGACCAATCCTTCCTTTATGCCCAAGGTGGTGTCTAGTATGGCCCTAAATCAGTCCATTTATTTGCCTACTTTTTCCCCGAATCCACAAAACAAAGGAGAAAGAATACTGCACTCTTTGGATGTGCACAGACAACTTCGATTTTATTTGGACAGGACTAAGCTTCTCAGAAAATCTGAACAGCTGCTAGTTGGCTTTGCTGCAGGGGCAGAGGGGAAGGCCATTTCAAAGCAAACCATTTCTAAATGGATAGCCCATTGCATTCATTTCTGCTATACGCACCATGGAAAACCTACCCCACAGGGGATTAGATCGCATTCCACCAGGGCTGCATCTACCTCTACAGTCTTTCTCAAAGGAGTCCCTACCAGGGACATCCTAGAAGCTGCTACTTGGAGCTCTGTATATACCTTCACCAAGCATTACCACATGGCTAATTTTTCTAAATCCAGAGATAGTTTTGCCACTGAAGTTTTGCAGGGCTTAATATCTGGCCCTAATGCTCTCTAACTTCCTCCTCTCTTCCTTAGCTTTGGAAATCAACCCAAATGTAATGACTGCAACAGTGAATCACGAAGAACATAGTACAGTTGTGTACACTTACCATAAATGTAGATGTTCGAGTGTATTCACTGTTGCAGTTCTGGTTACCCTCCCTCCAGCCCCCCTGACTTCTCTTGGCTCTACCTTTCCTTCTTGTTTGGTGTATTTGAGCTTTCTGGTGTATTTACTTTTTGTTGGGGGTTTAACATAACATATTTTTGCTTCTCATTATGGGGGCACCTGACATCTGGAGCAAGAAAAACTGATGTAATGGCGTCGGCTGCATGTTTTATACCCCTGACAACCTGACATCATGGAAGAAAAGACAGCATCCAATGCAGGAATCCAAGACTCTGGTATTCAGGCTGGCTGAGGGCTACCTGCAGGCAGATAACCCAAATGTAGTGACTGCAACAGTGATTACACTTGAACATCTACATTTATGGTAAGTGTACACAACTGTACTTTGCTAAAGCTCATGGCAACCAGAAACTCTCGAGCATCTCCCTTACCCCCACAATGAACCATCCTCAAGTATCTCAGATCTCATTTGCCACTCTATGCGAAAGACATGGTGACCATTGCTCTCAAGCAGGTGTCTTTATTTTTCTGAATTTATCTTCCATATTGCAAAACACTTCTAATTTCTTAGGTTACTTTAATTCTCTTACTTTCCACTTCTCAGTACTTCCTGATTAAAATTTGTCTGTTCCTCTTTTCTTTCCCATTACACTTCTATGCCGTAAATACTATTGTTAGTATCTTTCTGTTTTTCTACACTCTGCAGCTCTTTTATTACCATTGCTGGTAATTTTCATTTCTTCTCTGACTCCCCCAAAAAATGCTTTTACTTTTCCTTGCTTTATATCTGATGTTTTTCTGCTAATTGTTCTAAAATGGCAGAGAAAGAGAAAGGCCCAGCTGGGTTTAAGAAATGTCTTAAATGTGGTCAACAGATTCCGTTTTCAGATACCCACACATCCTATGCCTATGACTGCTTACTGCCTATGACTGCTTCATCATTTGTCATGCTTTTAACCCCAGAGCCCTGGTTGAATGCAACAGTAATGCAACAGTAAGTTGATTCTAAAATCGTTGCTCCCTTCTTCTTTCATTGAGGCGTTACCTGGAGCTATATTCCCTGAGAGGTCAAAAAAATCCTGGGCGACCCCACCGGCAGATGACCTTGTTAAGCTCATTGTGCAGAGTGCCTGGAAGGCCCCGGACAATGTAGAACCTGTCCCTCAGAGGCCAGAAAAAAACTTTATCTACACCTGAAGACCAGCCCCACTGGTCCTAGCAGTTGAGCAGTTGACAATTGATTCTATGGTCATGGCGGCGGCCACCAGGAGGGAACTGGCAGAAGATAGTTCCACCATCCATCCACCAAACAGATAGTCCCATGCCATGGACAGGCTAGGGAAATGGACCTATGCTTCAGTGACATTCGCCATTCGGTCGCTGAACTATTTGGCACACTTTACTCGTCTCCAAAGAGGCCTAATTTCCAAAATGCTTTCCTCTTTGGTGGGGTATTGTCTGATGAGTTGCGTGATACTGTCGCCTCACAGCTAGCTACCTCGGAATCCATCTCGAACCCCTCGATGCATTTGATATCTTACTCCTCTGAGGGGGGCAGCTCGAGCTGCCGCATCAGGCATTGTCATGAGACTTAATGCTTGGATTCGGTTGTGTGACTTCACAGACCCCTTTAAATCTTCCTTCACCAATGCACCTGTCAACGAATATTTGGACCAAAAGTACGAGACACACTTACACGTAGTGAGAAAGACGGTAAAACCTTGTCTGCTGTGGGCATATGCCTTTCCATCCCCCAGAGGTGCTACTCCTGGAACCAGAAGGGAGGAAAAATGTGGTTTAAGAAATCCCAAGGAACTTTTCGTGTCACTTGTGGTGAACAATCCCCCCTGGGGCAGAGGGGGCAACTCTTATGGAAGACTTCCCTTTTGGGGTAGAGAAGGTCCACGTAACCAGGGCACTAGAGATTCTTTCTCCGGCAGACCCTAGCAGCGCTCCTGAGCAGTAGCCCGGTTGCTTCGCTCTGGAAGCTGTCAGGAATTGTTTTTCTCTGCATCTACCAGCCTGACATCTTATTACTATCGATGTTTGGGTGCAGAGAATAATATCCAGAGGCTACCAAATACCTTTCGACTTAACTTCCAGACCTGTCAAATGAATCCCCGATGTACCACCCAATCAGAGGGAATTAGCAACCTTAGAGATAGAAAAGATGCTAAGGAAAAGTCATCCAACCAGTCCCATCTGACCAGACAGGATCCGGGTTTTACTCAAGGTTCTTTTTTAGTGCCAACAATGACAGGGGACTGGAAACCAATCCTGGATCTCAGCCTACTGAACAAATTTATCAAACCTCAAAAATTCCGGATGGTCATGAATACAGTCCATTCTTCCCTTCCTAGGGAGGGATAACTGGATGTGTTTTATAGACCTCCAGGACGCATACTATCACATATCACATAAAGATGTTTCACTGCTCCCGGAGGTTTCTCAGCTCCCGGCTGGGAGCCAATCACTACCAGTTCACGGCACTGCCATTCGGTCTCTTGACAGCCCCCCAAGTGTTCACCAAATGTATGGCAGTTGTGGTAGCTCATCTTCGACTACAAGGATTCCAGGTGTTTCCCTATCTAGACGATTGGCTCCTTACCACTCCAACCAGGAATCTTCTAGTCCGCAGCCTCTTTTACACTCAAGCTCCCGCTCTCTGCTTGGGGATTACAATCAACAAAGACAAATCTCAAATGTCCCCAACGAAGACACTGGAATTTATTGGAGCGGTCTTCGACACAACATCCTGTCAAGCTTCTATCCCCCCTTACAGGCTTTTGAAAATAAGACACCAAATCCAAGACCTTCTTCCTCAGACCCATGTACCAACACGTCTTGTACTGCAACTCTTGGGTTCCATGGCAGCTGCCATTATGATAGTACCACTGGCGAGACTGCACATGAGAATCCTGCATTGGCTCCTTTCCGCACAATGGTCGTTGCTAACTCACCCATTCAACCACATGATATGCCTTACAAACCGTTGCAAGGAAGAAATGCTATGGTGGATGAAGCCACAAATGAATCTTTCGTGTCAACCTTTCTGTCTTCCCCAGCCCACAGCCACAGTGACCACGAACGCTTCACTGTTAGGGTGGGGAGGGGCATTTCCAGGCAAAGACTGTTCAAGGCACCTGGTCCCCCATGGAAGCCAACTTGCACATAAATGTCCTGGAATTGAGGGCAGTTCTCTTAGCATTGCAAGCATTCCATGCATCCCTTCCCTCGGGGACCGTTGCAGTTCAGTCAGACAAACATGTCAGTTGTCTGGTAGATCAACAAGCAAGGCAGAACCAGGTCTTACCCCCTGTGTCAGGAAGCCATGAGGATTTGGCACTGGGCGATAATTTCCAACTGCTTTCTTATAGCAACGCACATTCCTGGGAATTCCAACTTTATTGCGGACAATCTGAGCAGGAACATCCTGATGCCTCACTAGTGGTCCCTCAACCCTGTAACAGCAAATCAGATCTTCCAGCGCTGGGGCAAGCCTTACTGTGACCCGTTTGCTTCCCCTCTAAACTACAAATGCAGAAGCTTTTTTGCCCTGATCCCCCCTCAGGGGGAAACACCGAGGGACGCTCTAACGCATGATTGGCCCCAGGATCTTCTGTATTCCTTTCCCTTGTTTCCCCTCATCCCAAAATGTCTCCAGGAAGCTCAGAGGTTGAGAAGCAAAGTGATCCTCATTGCCCCCTACTGACCATGTCAAGTCTGGTTCCCATTTCTGTGGTCTCATCTCATTCACAGCCCGTGGATCCTGGATCATTCCCAGGACCTGTTATCTCCTCCTCAATGACTAATTCATCTGAACCTGCACAGTCTCAAGCTCACAGCTTGGTTCCTCCATTTCCAATGATTGCCAGACTGCTTGACATCCCATCTCCTGTTCATAAAATTCTTCTGGCCTCACACAAACCTTCCACTAGAAAAGTTTATTCTAGTAAATGGACTAGGTTATCTGTCTGAGCCAAAGACCAGAACTTGGATCCTTTCTCTATGCCTATTCAAAAGGTTCTACAATACCTGACTACTCTTTTACATGCAGGAGCCTCAGCTTCAACAATCACTGTACATTTAGCAGCTATCGCCAATTTTCATAATGGTCTTGATAATTCTTTAATTATGTCACACCGCCTATGCAAGACCTTTTTGAAAGGAGTATTACATGTTAAACCTCCGGTCAGGCCTCCTTTAGAACCCTGAGACTTGACTCTGGTGCTTCAGTTTCTCACAGGTTCTCCCTTTGAACCCTTTGATTAATGTGATTTGAAATTTTTGTCATGGAAAACCATATTTCTAGTAGCAGTTACCTGAGCGAGAAGAGTATCTGAGCTGCAGGCCTTGAGTGTCATGAGTCTTTACTTGATCTTCCACATGGATAGGGTGTCCCTTCGAACTGACCCTTCTTTCTTGCCCAAGGTTATTTCTGGCTTTTCCATTAACCAATCTATTGACCTTCCGGTTTTCTTCCGTCTGTATTCTAATAGAGGAGAGTACCTTTTGCACACCCTTGATGTGCACTGGCAGCTTCGTTGCTATTTGGACAGGACTAAATCTTTCAGGAAAACAGATCAATTGTTTGTGGCCTTTGCAGGACCCAGATTGGGTAAACCTGTTTCCAAAGTGACTTTATCCTCTTGGCTTAGAAACATCATTACCTTTATCTTCCAACAGAATAAGCTATCCTTACCTTCCAAAATAAAGGCTCATTCTACCAGATCTATGGATACTTCTGTATTTTTTCATTTCAGAACCTCTATGGATGATATATGCACAGCAGACACTTGGGCAAGACCTCATACCTTTATATCTCGTTGCAAATTGGATTTGACCTCCAGGGGACAAGCATCTTTTGGTTCTATAGTGCTCAGGAATATCCTTCCTTAGGGCCACCCAGGACTCAAGTAGCTGGGGACTCATTCCTAGCTGTAATGAAAGAACAAAGATTTACAACATCAGATAAAGAAGTTATGTCTTGCCATAATGTTCCATCTGTGTTGTAGATCTTTGTTCATTCATTACTTCCTGCCCTCCTTCCCCATACCTGGACTCCTGGTGCACTTTAGGAATTCCTGGTTAGGATATTTGCTCAGACAGAGCCTCCTACTATTTTTTCTATTATTACATCTTTTATCTAGGGCAGGCATACTCAACCTGGAGTAACTAGGAAAAGGGCATTATGGGTAGGTCTTAGCTGAGAGTTTTTGGCTTGCACAAGCTGGGAAACGGCCGTATTGGTTCCGAGGACGGAACCGAGGTCCTAGCTGTAATGAATGAACAAAGATCTACAACACAGATGGAACGTTATGGTAAGACATAACTTCTTTTTTACTCTATTCCTATCTATATCTAAAAGATACTATGCCCTAAATAACTTAGTTACAGAGCAAGACAAATGCAGATGAGAATTGCTGAATGGATGTTTCTAGATCCAAGACAAGATACAAAATGCACACTCTTCCTGTCTGAGAGAGTTCTTATAATATCACATATTACTGCTGGGTTAGCTTGGATTACATCACTTTTTGTCAGCTGCCTTCAGTTCCCAGGCTAACCAAATACTAACATCTCTGTGTTACAAATACTTATCTCTCAGATGTGCAGCTGCTAGGAAGTCACAGAGCAATAAAAAACACTTTACATTTACCCCTAGTAATTATTTCCGTTTCAAGCTCTAGGCATCCTGTCTCCTTCACTGAAACTGAGAGATAAACACAATCATAAAACACTTTGATTCCAACTTATTTTCTTGGAGTTTTGCAAGTTAACCCTGTATGTTCCAGCTTCTACTATTACATCATACATTTGCACAGGTATATAGTTTATATATATTTCTGTTCTTTTCCAGTAGGGTACACTGTGGTTACATTCTTGAAGTTCAGTACATAACATACAGCTCTCTTACATTTGTAAGACAAGCATATGAATCCTGTTTCTATTCACAAATGACATGATTATTTACAAAATTCCAGATAGCTGGACTGGCAGTATATCCCTGGTGTCACATTTCTCCCCTCCCCAAAAATTCAAGCTAGTTTTTCAAGTGGCCCTTGAGAAATGTTTGAGCCTATGTGGGAATACCTTACCCCATTTCCTGTCTTGAGATACCAGCTGTCTTGGCATTGCGACCCCAGTACAGTGCTGCAGTTGTCCCATCATATGCCTGCAACCCTAGGCTCCACCATAGTAATTTGGTATTTTCCTGGCTGGCTCCCTGTAGCCATATATCCCCCTTAGACTCCTCCTCCCTTGTACTGCATATACTTAGCACAAAGGCCTCCCTTTCATGGTAAGGTTTCATTATGTTAACATGGTATAATTTGTGCCCCTGCCTAGCAGTTCTACCATGTACTTAACATCACTGACCTTCCTTACCACCTTGTAGCCTGCAGCTTGTGTCTGACAGAAATGAGAACTATTACCTGCTGCCCTACAGCATGCTCTCTAGCTCGAGCATTCCTCTCATACCAGACCTTTTCTGCTCTTGGGCTTCTGCCAGATTCTCCTGGGCCAAGCCTATGAGTTTCGTGAGCCTTGTCCTGAGGTTTATGACATATGACACAACAGACCCCTTGTGGGATTCACACTCACCCTCGCACTCATCACAAATCAGATCTTAGAGGTCCCCTCACCCTATGCCCGTACACAACTCAAAGGTTGAAAAACTTGTGAATTCATTGGGCACCTCTCTGTAAGCAAACAACAGATAAGGCAAATTTGTCCCACTTGCTTTTAAACTGGTCTGCAAATGCCTGTAGCATTGACTTGAGCGTAGTTTAACCTCTCAACAAGACCATTAGTCTGGGGATGGTAGGGGTGGTCTTTAGGTGCTTCACCCTGCAGACCCATAGTACTTCCACAGACAACCCAGCAGGTCTGACATGAAATTGGCACCTCTGTCAGTCAGTATTTCCTTTGGGAAACCTACCCTGCTGAAAATCTCTAACAAAGCATTTGCTACCTTTTCTGCCTCAGTGGAGGACAGAGCCACTGCCTCAGGGTATCTGGTAGCATAATCTACTGTCACTAGGATATACCTTTTCCCTGTGTAACTTGGGGTACTCAGAGGTCCCACAATATCCATTGCTCCTCAATCACAGGCAGAGGCATCAGAGAGCTTAACCCTTGTCTCCTGCCTTACCTGCCTTTTAGCACTGCTTACAGGTCCTGCAGTACACTGTTACATCTCTGGAAATCCCAGGCCAATAGAAGTTCTACATAATACGTTTTTTGTACGTTTTATGCCCATATGACCTGCAAAGGGAATATCATGGGCTATGGCTAGAAGTGTCAGAGAGTAGGCTCTGGGCACTACCAACTGCTGTATTCCCTCACCCTCTAGACCTCCCTCAGGGCCCACTCTCTATACAGTAACCATTTTTCACATTATACAGATTCCCCCTTCCCTTGAAAATCAGGCACCTCACTTGCTACCTCCCTCAGGCCTTGTAATGTAGGCTATGAGAGCTGAGCTTGACTCAACTCTCTCTTAGTAAACTTTCCCAGCTCCCCTTCCACAGTAAGTCTAGCCTCCTCTGACATCAGTGCCTTACTGTCAGCCTGGGTACTACTGCTTACTACTCACCTCTGCCCTTGGGGTCACTCTGTCCAAGGAAACATCAGTACCTGTGACTCACCTTCAGTCTCACTGCTAAAGCATAGCTCCCTCTCTGAAGTAACCACCTCACAAGTCTTGGCTGCAAATGTGTGGTCTGTTTGGGTCTCCACCAGGCTTCCAGACCCACATACTTGTCTCCAAGCCTGGCTGCATGTAACTGCATGCACACAGGGTACTGCATGATCAAAATCATTCCCTAACAGGACATCTGCAGGGTGGTGGTTTTGTATCCTTGTTGTCTCAAGACAACCTACTGTTGGCATTTTGTCATATCCACTTAATGGCTCTCCAGCCTTTTGTTCCCCACCTTGCCTTTGTGGACATATGTATGCTACATGGCCCCACTGGTTGCATTTAAAACATTTAACCCTTGGTCCTGGATGTGTACTTGGACTAGTGGCTTTCCCTGCTACTGGCAGACTCTGTTGGGGCAGTCTGGGCTGCCCAGCATGGGTTCCCTTAGACCCATAAGCAGCACTGGGTCTCCCTTTCCTGTGCAGCGATGCCCTGCTTGCTAGGTATAGGTCTCCCTTCTTCCCCAACTCATCTACAGTATTGCATTGTCTATCAGCTAACTAGATTCTCATGTTCTCAGGTAAAGTGCTAAGGGCCTGTTCCCTCACCGAAAGGTCTGCCAGCCCTTCAAAAGTGGTGACCTGACATCCACTCACCCACCTATGAAAATAAGTGCTTAGTTCAGCAATATATTCACACACACTTTCATCTGCCTTGGGTCTGTGCTCACAAAACTTTTTTCTGTAAGCTTCAGGTGTTAACTTAAAACATTCTAGGAAATGGTTCATTACAACATTATAATTTAAACAATCAGTATCAGACAATTTGGAGATAGCATTTACAGCCTTCCCATGGAGTAAGGGGGTCAGGAACCATACCCAGAGCCCTTGCTCAACATTATGCTGTTTACATACCCTCTCAAACATATGAATGAAGCTATCAAAATTATCTCCCTCTGTAAATTGTGGAAGAAATTTACTGACCTTTGTTGCTTCTGGGGTTTGGTTACTCCCTTCCCCATTACCTCCATGACTCTGGTGAAGAGTCAGCATCTCCTTTTCATGGTGCCTCTGCCTCCCCTTCTCCTCAGCTTCCAGGTGTTGCAGTTTTTCATTTTTCTTAGCCTTCAGACATTGTAGTTTCTCATTTTCCTCTGTCTCTAGATGCCTCAGTCTCTCTGCTGCCTCTGTTTCCAAACGCTTGGCCTCTAGCTCAAGTCGCTTTAACTCCAGATGGATTTTTAAATCCTTTGTGGAAAGGTTGAGCTGTCCATTTTCTCAGAGTTGTACATCTCCAAGGCCAGTCTAATTGTCCTCCTGGTTGCTGTTCTGTGATGGAACTGTGACTAAAGCTGCAGTCCTGTTTGCTTTAGTCATGTTGGCATGCAAAAGTCCTTTAGCCTGGCGTATTCCTGGCATATTTCAGCCAACTGGCTCCTTGTCAGCTTGCCATGCTCCTCTGCTGTCATGCTTGCCTGCTCTCCCTGACTAACAAAGCTAACAGAAAAAAAAATAAAACAATTGTGATATGAACTCTGAATGTTCACTGCATGGCTGATTGAGAGTACAAACACCTACAGTGACCACTGTGCACAGACTACAGGAATTCGATATCCACATGACTACAAGCCAATTAATATGTGATGTGGCCATCTCACCACTATTAACCAATTAATATGTGATGTGGATATCCCACCACTGCTACCCAGTTAATATGTGATGTCCCTGCACTGGCCCAGTAATCATGAAGCCTCAGTCCTCACCACCAACACCAATGAGGGATGTACACATTGGGAGGATGACAAGTACACACACAGTAAAGTACAATTTCCCTTAAGAGCACACAGAGATCACAGTCAGTCTAGGGTTGTTTTTTTCTAATCCCCAATAAGACTCCCCACTGGCACAGCTATAGGGTTAAGATCTCAGCCGAGTGGCCAAGCTAAGCCCTCCAGCACCCTCTCTGTCCAACCAGTGCTTTGTGTCCCTGCCCAAGTAGCTTACACACACGCACTTTGAGATTTGATTGATATACAAACACACACACACCTTGGAAAGGCTGGCACAGGTTTACTAGCTATGCCAGCTTCTTCCCAGACTATAAGGTAGTACCAGGTGCCACTAGCCACCCTTACTTATCAGCTACTATAAGGCCCTTGCCAAAGGGTGTCCAGTCCTGCTATGTAATGTTACTATTATCCAAATGGCAAGTGTGACCAAGACTAAGGCTATTGTGGCCTGTACAGTGTTACCAAATAGATATGCAAGTACTCTAAGAACTTAAATATCTTTAAACAAACCAACCACAACTAAAAGGTTTAAATAAATAATAAAAGATCAAGACAGTACTCAGTCAACACAGTAACTACAGAGTTCAGAATCTCAGGAAGTATTTTAAAATAACATTGCAAGGCAGTCTCAAATAAATACAGAAAACATCTAAATAAATCTTTACCATATTCCTATCTATATCTAAAATATACTATGCCCTAAATAACTTACTTACAGAGCAAGGCAAATGCAGATGAGAAGTGCTGAATGGATGTTTCTAGATCCAAGACAAGACACAAAATGCAACCTCTTCCTCTTAAATTAATATTGCATATTACTGCTGGGTTAGTCTGGGTTACATCACTTTTTGTCAGCTGCCTTCAGTTCCCCGGCTAACCAGATAGTAAAATTTCTGTGTTACAAATACTTATCTCTCAGATGTGCAGCTGCTAGGAATTCACAAAGCATTAAAAACACTGTACATTTTAAACCTAGTAATTATTGCTGTTTCAAGACAATAGAAAGAAACTTCTAGCTCTAGACATCCTGTCTCCTTCACTGAAACTGAGGGATAAATGCACAATCCTAAAACACTTTGATTCCAACTTATTTTCTTAGAGTTTTTGCAAGTTAACTCTGTATGTTCCAGCTTCTACTATTAAAATATACATTTGCACAGGTATATAGATTATATACATTTCTGTTCTTTTCTAGTAGGGTACACTGTGGTTACATTCTTGAAGCTCAGTACATAGCATACAGTTCTCTTACATTTGTAAGACCAGCATATGAATCATATTACTATTCACATATGACTATTTACAGAATTCCAGAAAGCCGGGCTGGCAGTGTCACATTTCTATATAAATCATATTAATATTTTCAGACATATAATTATTTACAGAATTCCAGATAGCTGGACTGGCAGTATTTCCCTGGTGTCACTCCTTCTTCTTTGGTGTCTGTATTCCTGGAGATTATTGGTACTGGCCCGTCTACCTCGGAGATGATTCCGCCTGCTGACAGCCTCATTGAGTTGATCTTTCGGCAGGCATGGAAGGATCTCAATACCATTAAACCAGTACCTTGGAGGCCTGGCAAGATTATGGCAGCACCAGAGGACAAGCAGTTTTGGGCTAAGGGGTGTCTGTTGATGCCATGTTTGTGGCAGCAGCCACTACGAAGGAACTTGCTGAAGAGAGTTCCACTGTTCATCCCCCTAACAAGGAGTCTTGGCTGATGAACAGGTTTGGGAAGGTCACTGAACTAGCTGGCAAATTTCATCAGATTACAGAGAGACCTGATTAAGGAACTTTCTGACACCCTCAAAGGATCCATTTCTGAAAAAGTGCAGGCATCTGTGACTTTTCAGTTGGCTACCCTGCAATCAATTTCTGATTCTTTCATGAAGCTCATTTCGCACGTAGCTGAAGGAACCTCAAGGGTAATGGGTTCAGGCATTTCCATAAGGAGGCATGGCTGGATGCATTTATGTGATTTGTCAGAGCCCTTCAAGTCTTTGTCAGCTCTCATTCTGACGGTATGCCTTTGGCCCCAAAGTAAGTGACACATTATCCAGGTGTGAAAAGGATGGAAAGACAATGTCTGCCATGGGAGTGCATTTTTCCACTCCTCAAAGATTCTTTTCTAGTAATCTACAAGACAGTGGGAAAACGTAGTTCAAAAAGTCCCAGGGATCTTTACAGGACACACATGGAGGAGATTCCCTCAGGTGTAGATGGCGTACTCCAGTGGTCAGTGCTGCCCAAGCAGCAGAGGTGGCCTGCAAAACCAAGGGTCAAGAGATTGATTTTTTAGCAGACACTTCCAGTGCTCCTGACTGGAGGCTTGAATATCCCCCTCTGGAGGCAATCGGGGGTCGATTATCCCTGCACCAGAGAGCCTGCCTAGAAATAAAAACAGATACTTGGGTGGTGGATTATTTCCAGAGGTAATATAATATGATTTTCCCTTCCTCCTCCAACTTCAAGGAAAATTCCTGATGGTTCCACCCAGTCAGACAGAACAAGCAGTACAAAGGTTGCTAGAAAAATGAGTCATTGAAAAGGTCACACCGGACCAGATAGAATCCAGACCTTACTCAAGATTCATTTTAGTGCCGAAGAAAACAGGGGACTGGAGCCCCATTTTGGATCTCATTGACTTGAGCAAAGCAGTTTAACACGCAAAGTTCTGGATCATCATGGTTCAGTCCATTCTACCCCTTTTTGGGCAAGGATGATTGGATGTGCTCGATAGACCTTCAGGATGTGTACTATCACATAAAGATGAGCAGATGATCCAGAAGGTTTTTATGCTTATGCCTGGGAGCCAGTCATTACCAGTTCAGAGTTCTGCCCTTTCGTCTCACTACAGCCCCCAGGGTGTTTACCAAGTGCATAGCAATAGTTGCAGCTCACTTGAGACTGCAGAGATTCTGGGTGGTTTCATAACTAGATGACTGGCTGTTTTCTGCCCCAACCAGGCGTCAACTATTAAAGGCAAAAGACCAGGTTCTCTAGACATGTTCTGTTCTAGGGATAACCATAAACTATCAAAAATCGAGACTAGAGCCAACTCAAGGTTTAGAATTCATAGGAGCACTGCTCAACACAAAATCACCCATTCTTCACTACCTCCCTCAAGAGTTCAGACAGTAAGATCACAGGTCAGAAAAATAATCTGCAGTACCAGCGATTTCAGCCCATTTGGTTCTTCAGGTGCTGGGTTCAATAGCAGTGGCTATACCTCTAGTACCATTAACCAGATTTTACATGAAGATTTTACAGTGGATGCTAGCAACGCAATGTTCTTTTCTCTACCAATCTGTGCCAATTCCAATACAAATCACCCACACATACAAGAGAGATCTCAGGTGGTGGGTTCAGTCGGATCAGGTTTTACAAGGCCATTCATTCATTCCCCCCTCAGCCCAAGGCCATAGTGACCACAGACACTTCCCAGTTTGGGTGGGGGGGCATTATCTTGGGAAAACAGTCTGAGGCACTTGGTCCTCTGCAGAGAACAACTTGCATATCAATGTCCTAGAGATGAGATTAGTGCTTTTAGCATTGCAGGCCCATCAAGATGCTCTCCCCTCAGGGACACTTGTGATTCAAATGGACAATGTATCAGTAGTTTGGTACATCAACACACAAGGAGGGACCAGATCTTACCCCTTGTGTTGAGAAGCGCTCAGCAGGGTAGGGTATGGCAATGGGCAGTCTCATCCAGCCACTTTCTGTAGCAATGCATATTCTGGGAAGTCCAGTGTGATAGCAGACAAGCTAAGCAAGTGCATTATTCTACCTCATGAGTAGTCTCTCAGCAAGAATGAGATGAAAATAATTTTCCACCCATGGGACCAGCCTTGCTATGATCTTTTTACTTCTCCCCTAAACAAAGCAAATGCAGCAGCTACTATGCCCTAATACCCCCCTCCCAGGAGAATCACAGAGGGATGGTCTACTTCATCACTAGCTCCCTGGTTTACTTTACACTTATCCACTAATTCCAAAATTCCTTCAGAAATCTGCCATGTTGAAGAGCAAAGTCATCCTCATTGCACCTTACTGGCCTCAACAAATTTGTTTCCCCTACCTTTGGCCTCTCTTACTTCTTGAACCTTGGATTCTGGATCTGACTCCAGACCTTCTGTCTCACCTGACAGGGATGATCTATCCATATATACCACGCGTCAGGCTGACCACCTGGCTTCTCCAATTCCATTAATAGCCAGACAACCTATGCTCTGTTTTCCTGTCCAACATATATTTTATCCTTGTGTAAACCTTCTACATTTAAAACTCAGTGGCTTTGTCCTTGTGCTAACCAGACTGAAATCTTTTTCCCCTCCTGCTCATACCCCTTTCCCCACTCCCCTAATCTAGGCTTCCAAATCTAGTTACTTCTCTTTTTTTTCATAGTAAGAGGATAAAATATAAGGACTTTACTCTGTTTTGCTCATACCCACTTTGTGTTTAGTATACTTGTTTTTTTTATTTAGTTTAACTTTTAATATAATGTCTAGAGTCTATATTTTTAATACTATATTTTTTTCTTTTAACCAATGCTACCTCTGTACTGTTATTATACATGTCTTTGTTATATATTGTTAACTTTGTTACTGTTCATGCTTGGAGCTTTTCTCCCCGGGCCTCTACTGAAAATGGACATATATCCAGTTAGACTAGCCCAGTCAACAAATGTAAAATAAAATAAAAATAAATAAAATAAATATTATTTTTATATGATAAGGCTGATTACTCAAAAAATGTAAGTAATTATTAACAAAATTGTTTTTTTTCCTGTAAATATTACTCACAAATACATGGGACTGAAAATCACAGTCAAAGAATTGTTCAAAAATTAATAGCACTCCTAGTATCACCTTTATTGAGTTTTTAAAAATTCAGTAGAACTTTTCAGATATCCTAAAAATTCTTCATGTTCTTGTAAAGCACCTCTCCAGATGAAAAAGAAATCATCAATAAAACACTTATATCAACATATACTTCCAAATAAAAATGAATTTTTCTTCATATGTTTCTCCTACTATCCTAAAACTAAATTTGCATAAGATGGGGCTACCATATTCCCCATTGCAGCACCTTTTTTCTAATGATAACATATTTTATTAAAAAGAAAAAAAGGTACTTAAGTATTATCGCAACCAGAATTTTGCCATAATACGGCTTGCTTCCCGGTGTGTGACTGTAACCATAAAAGTATGCAGAATCACACAGGGAATGTTATCTTTAAAAAAACACTTTGTTGAGGTAGGAATAGTGTAGTACTTGAAAAATGGCTGCTTGTTTGAACCTATGCCGTTTCCCGACATCATGTCAGTCATAGTACGTTTCCAAGTCCTGTTATGTGTACACACAACACAGCAGAAGTATGTGAAATAGAGTAATTACTCTGAATCACAATCACAGCACCTCACTGAATGTAAACAGTTGTGAACAAAGTACTGTTTCTTTCTGGCTTGGCCAAAACTCGATCCCGAAAAGACATAAAGTGACAGCAAAGACAAGTTCTCCTTTCAAGCGATGATATTTTGTGGCCGGATGCAAAGAGCCGCATCTACAGCATATTCCCTTCCCCAGAACTAGCAGCCCAAAAGGGGTAAAAAGCAACTGACAGTTCACACACCATCCAAAAAGGGGGAAAAATATGTAACATCTACAGACGTGATTCATTTTTTATTAAACACACATCACAGAGCATAACACTCCGGCGGCCAACACTGCTGCTTCGCAACTAACTTCCAGAGCCAGCCACTACATTTTTCCTGACATACTGCTCGGGTCCGTCTCAACTTCGATTCGCAGGACAGTGCAAAAAGGCACGCAGGTTATACCGTAAACTGTCCCAAATCATGACATTAAGGACAACGACTCATTTGTCCATAATGTCATAATTGTCAGGAATTATCAGAGAATTGGAAGCTGGTTGCAAGAGAATCGCAAACATCTGGTATGTATGAGTGTAATCTGACAGCATTGGCTGACAAAGAACGTTCAGTGGACAGCTTTGCCAAGAAGCGACATGCTGCCAGTAAAGAGCAGAAAGAAACAGTATGTTTTTTTTAGTTTGTGTTGATAGCCCTCCAGAAAACAACCTGGTTTGGTAAAGAAAACACACTGTTTTCCATTTCAACAACATCAACAAACAAATATAGTGATCGGGAAGCAAGCCGTATTATCGCAAAAATCTGGTTGCGATAATACAAGTACCGAAAAAAATATTCTTGAATATACTTTACAATAGTATACAATGCATAGTAATAAAAGATGCTTCAAAAACAGTATATTTAGTTAAATGCAACCTAAGAAATTCAATACCAGTATATCCGGGGAAAATAAACAGTGTGTGTATGCAGTATGTATATATATCTATATCTATATATATATATATATATATATATATATATATATATGTGTGTGTATATATGGATCTACCTGACAACACCGACGCACCACAACACCGACAACGAAATCACCGACGCCACATAACCGAAAGTTCACAAACACGAAACTGCACATGCCCGACACACTACAATCCCGACAATCAACAAACAAAACAAATCCCCTGTCCAAAAAGCACACACACAACACAGGCACACCACAGTCCTTACAAACCCACACTAACCTGACATACACAACTATCTACAACCTTAACCCAAACCCTAACCCTAAGGTCCGTCACTATCGCACACTCACCTAACCCGCGCCCTAACCCTAACTCACTTAACCCGCCCCTAACCCTAGAGACTGTTACTATCGCACACTCACCTGACCCACGCCCTAACCCTAACTCACTTAACCCACCCCTATCCCTAGAGTCAGTCAGTTTCGCACACTTACCTTACTCACACCCTAACGTCCGTCACTACCGCATACTTACACAGCCTTTTCACATGTCGGTGTTCTCAGCGTCGGGGTTTTCATCCTTCGGGCATCCCGGTTTTCGATCTTCTGGTGTCAGTCTTTTTATCGTCGGCGTTATCAGCTTTTGGCATTGTCAGGTAGACCCATTTATATATATATATATATATATATATATATATATATATATATATATATATATATATATATATATATATATATATATATATATATATATATATATATATATATACACACACACACACACACACACACACACATATATATATATATACACACACATATATATATATATATATATATATATATATATATACACACACACACACACACACACACACACATACACGCATGCATAAATATTTAATATAAAGAGTAAACATATTTTCAGAACCATCAAATTGATAATATTTCAGTTGTCCTAAAAAGTCCCAAGAATCCTTAATATAAATTTCCTGCTGATTAACTAATGCATTTAAAATACAGCCAAACAGTAAAGAAGTACCCTCCATAGTGCTTGCCAGTGCTGAAAGTATAGGTCTGAAAGGGGGTGGATAACTGTATGCAATTTGGGAATACCAAACATAATACCAATTTTAGGGTGCTCAATAAACAAAAATGTATGTAAATCAAAGCCCAATAAGACTTGAGTAAATAAATCTAATATATCATGAATATATTAATATATCTTATTAATATAATGCAATAGTACACCTACATATTTATTAATAATTGATAACATTTTTCCATTGCCTTTATATATTTATCTTGTCCCATTATCACAAAACCACTGCCTTTATCGACTTTCATATATCTAAGTTTTTTTTATTGTAATTCACACAGTGCTTTTTTCTGTGGAATATTAGAATTGCAACACCACATTTTAGTTTTATTGTTAAACATAATATTATTTTAGCATGTATCATGAAACCCTTGTATAGTAGGCATTAACGAATGGTTAAAAGTAGAAAGTCTCATTAGATCACATTTAATCACATTCTTTGCATCTTTAAAAATATAACAAATTAATTTTCCTACAAAAAAGTTTTAAATCTATCAAGGTTGTAGATAAACTCTCTTTTCTACTGGCAATATCTGAAAACCCCTTTTCTAAAACCTTGATTTATGTTTCAGAAAAAGAATGTCCAGTAAAATTAAAAATATTTGTCCCTAATATGTTATTAACAGTGCCTGTATCAAAAGTCAAACCTTCGGTGTATGTAAGATTCATCATTGTCCTCTCACTCTCCCTTTGTAATTCATTCAGGCCCTCACTATGGAGCTGTGGCTGTGATATTCAGACTAATAATTGTTGACCCTTTGTTACTTTACTGCTAGTCTCTCCAACCTCCTTACTGCAAGCATCAAAAGACTTTGCAATAAAAAAGCAGAATCTTCTGTAGTGAATGCATGCCTAGAATTAAATACCGAATCTTCAGGAACTAACACAGCATCCTGAGTGATACTGGGCTTAGTACAATTAACACCCATATAATTTATTTTTATTTATTTATTTTACATTTGTTGACCGGGATAGTCCGACTGGATGCATGTTCATTTTCAGCGGAGGCCCGGGGAGAAATTTCTTTGCATTCACCATTTAGTTTTCCTGTTGCAACTGGAAACACTGTGTGTTGTGTGTACTCTGACTTATCCTGATTAATTTTCTTTCTCTTAAACTCTGCAGTAGTTTTACTGGTATGTTCCACATTAGTATAATCCCCTCATGTTAGCCATTCAAACAATGAAAATTAATACCACAAGTTATTCTGTTGTCCAATTCAAATATTTGTTTAAAATAGAAATAGTATTTTAATTTCTGAAAATCATCAGTTTTAGCTCTTTAAGACCAGCATTATTAAAAAATTCAACCAATGTATCATAAAATGGATTGTCTGCGCTCAGTCCATTTGGAAATTTGTAAAAGTGCAGTCCTTTTGGAACTGTTTTCTGTTGAATGCATTCTTCAAAATAGAAATTTTCATATAGCAAGGACTGACAGTTATTTAATTTTATTCAATGCAATAATTAATTGCTTG
Source organism: Protopterus annectens (assembly GCF_019279795.1). NCBI lineage: Eukaryota > Metazoa > Chordata > Ceratodontiformes > Protopteridae > Protopterus > Protopterus annectens. The sequence goes on from NC_056746.1 coordinate 226,528,924, forward strand.
GTTGACAAAGAATCTGACCATTCCAAAGAACTGGAGACCACACTGGAGAATGGATTCTCACATACTGTTAAAAAAAAAATCTTAGACTGTCTTTTCTTTGATAGTTATTTACATTCGAACTCCTGGTGTTAATAACATTGGAAATACTGGCATTCTTTCCAGAATCAGCAACCTTTGTAGTAAGCTCATTGTTACCATTATTCCAGTGTGTCTTTGTTTGCTTACTGAACTTTCGCTATAAGAAACTGCTGCTGGGTAAATACTATCCCCATTAGAACAATCCACACCACATTCTTGGAGTAAAACCTGAGTTAGCAACAAAGTAGAAGACTGGATAACACTCAGCACATCTTGAATGTCCATATTTTTTTAGAGACTGGCTTAGGATGCAAGATTAATTCCTCAAGAGTGTCATCATCTCTTTGCGAGATAGCTGAAACTCAATTAACAACACTAAACACCAAGACCAAAAAAATGAATATAAAATAATCAATAAAACAACTTCAAAAATATATCCATGAGGAAAGTGGTTTTATTATTTGTTTTACATCCACTGAAATACTTATTTTTCTGGTTTTAGAATAAACAAATTACATTTATTTTGCACTGCCCCTTTCAAGATTATGAAATATATACCGACTCATACTCCAAAGATCTGAATTGCCTACACATAGTAAGGCCTTATTAAGTTTAGTTCTGCTGGGCTGCAAACAGTTACTAGAAAATGAAAATCAAAGTTTAAACCATCTGTATTTGAATCGATGAACATTATAAAAGAAATTAGGTAACTTTAGAGAAGGCAACAAACAAATTACATAAAAATAAATGGAAATTGTGGGAACAATCCAGGCAAAATAATGTTCAGGAAGAGAAGGAGTGAGGTTTAAGGAAAGGCAGGAATTTATGTAATGTTGGACTGATAATATAGTTATAAGGAAAGAAAAGATATGTACTGTATAATATATGAAAATGGAAAAATGTTAATATGCTTTGTTTTCTTTTTTGTTACATGTTTACCTATTTGCTAAGTGATAATTTAATAATGGTGTTTACAAATAGATTTTGAAGGAAGCCAAATGAGTGAGATATCAGCAGTTCTAAGCTTCTTTTGCAGTAAAAATTTATAATACACACAGAATGTATCATAAAGTAGCATCTTGATTATGTTAAGCAGTTTCCGTTGTATGGAATGGAATGTGGAAAGAGCAATGCAAGATTATTGGAATTCACAGTTTGGGATTTGAAAGAGTGACAGTTTGTGAAATTAGTTTTGTTTTTTGATGGTTTGAAACTGAAGGAGCCCATTATAAGCAATAATAGTTGAGAATCTCACAATATGCATTTTGGTTTGTGTTGTCTGGCTGGGCTGGAGTTTCTTTTAAACAAAAAGAGCTGAGGTCTGAGAACCCTTATTTAAGAATTGTAGAGCTTTTTTTTTTTTTTTATAAGTTTGTGATGGCTGATTGGGCAGTTTAAATATATTGTAAAGGTTTGTGTTAAAAAGCCCTTAAGGCCCAAGAATAAAAGTTTTTTTACTTTGTTAACCAGTTTAGTGGGTTTTTCCAGTGACTGTTTTCAGTCACAAACTGGGCCAGTGTAGCAGATATTCATCATAGTCAATGTTGCAGTAATGATTCTTGGCTTTTCTTGCCATGCAGAAGCTTTCAGTTGGCCTGATTTCTGGAGTCTTTACATCATCCCTAGCTGAAGGACATCCAAGTACCAACATCGACATCAGGATATCAGAAGGTCATCTGCAAGCGCCATCTTCAGTTCTTTCTAGCCGTGTAAACAGACGTGCTTCACCATGTCTATAATACATTCCCAGTCTGTCATTTTGTTCATTTTTTTCTGAAGGTTATTCTCTCTTTCAGTCAGCTTGGTACCCCACTGGGGAATTTTCTCTTTTAAATTTATGTTTAAAAAGGTTAACAATTGCTTGAACTGTGGGAAGTAAATTCCGCATTAAGATTTTCACTCGTTCTCTGTTCTGTTTGGGGCCTCAGAACAATGTCTCTAATTGTCCTGATTGTGTAAATTTTGAGTGAAGACCCTTAAACACAGGACCAAATTCCTAGCCGCTTATGTCGAATCCTCAATATCAGTTCCCCTCTGTGTTTTTGCAATCCTCAGCTTCCTCCAGTGTTGTTCTGAAAAAACACAAAGACAAAAAATTCAAAGAAAAACACACTGAAGATATGGCCAGTATCTCAGCCCACACTACAAAGTCTACCGATGATTTTTTGTAGCCCCCTGGTCAGGTGACTTCTAGGCACGAACCCTGTGGTGTGACTCCTGGAGTGGTTACCATGGTTTCAGGCCTTCCACTCACTCCTTCCACGACATCAGTGTCAGTCGGGTCTGAGTACGCTTTGCAGGTCTCAGCTTCCAAAGTTGGTCTCATGAGTATCAAGGGAGACACTGTATCTTCCTCAGCCTTGGAAACACTGACCAATGTCGCATTTGACCGACTGAGTCCTTTGGTTACTTTGATGAAACAGACACCTAAACCATAAGAAGGATCAGCCTTCCTCGTCTGTCTCCTCAGCTCTCTGTCACTGCAGTTCAAGCTGAAGCCCAAGACCTTTTGAAAATCATTCTGGAATTTATGGCCTTCATGAAATCTAGGGAAACCAGCCACACTTAGACCAGTACCCCTGAAGCATCCCCATTCAAGAGGCCTAGGGGGGTGGCCTTTCAAGAAAATTTGCAGTCTTCAGATTGTGAGAATGAGGGGAAATTATCCTGTTCTGAGCACCTTCCAACCCAACCTTATCTGAACACAGACTCCAATGATACCCTGTCATCTGCCTGTCCCCCAGAGGACCTCTGTTTCAGGATTAACACTTCAGAAAATGAAGGAGGTTTTCAATTGGGAAAAGTAACAATTCTTACAGGCTCAGGCTCACTACAAGAAATTACTGAGTTTACCCTCACTTATACCACTGGCTATCCCCCAGTGCATGTGATGCTTGATCACATTTTTGAAGACATCTCTTTAACCCCAGATTCTCTACTCCTGCTCTTAGAAATCCTCACTGGATTTACATTATGCTTGACTCACACAAGAACATTTACAGAAACCCTAAGCCAGATCCTTCAGTGGTTTCTAATGAATCCATTAATAAGATGTCAAAGGGTGCAACTAGACATTCCCTGCCTAATGACAGGTTCGGCAGGAAGGCATATACCTCAGCTATCCTTTCTATTAGGGCACTTAATTTCCAGTTCCACATGCTGAAGTATTTACACTCCCTTCAGGACCAAATTATTATTAAGACAGAGACTGTTTCTAACAAAGCCTTGTCTAAGGAAAATCAGGAGATAGCTAGAAAAACCTTACAGGTTTCCAGACACTCCTTTAAATGTGAGTATGATGCATTAGATGCGTCATGCTGATCAGCTGCCAATGGCTCAGTCATTCTTAGACATGCATGGCTCAGGACTCGGCCACTCTTAGACCAGATCAAGGCAGAGAGCTACTGGATTCTTCTCTGTACAAGGATTTCCTGTTCTGATCCTTAGCTTAAAAGGTGTTTGACAAGCCGGACAAAATAGGAAAATATTAAAACAATGAAAGAGTTCTACCTGTCACCTACACCTAGGTATAACTGGAACCACCCTTCTAAGTTGTGTCCCCCTCCCCCGACAGGATAAGGGAAGGCCTGCTCTTGCTAAGATAGCTATATAATCCAGAGACCAGGGAGCTCCAAAGAGCCCACTCAGCACAGAGACCACCAATGACTATCCTCAGCCCCTTACCCACCCTCCTACCTTCTGATAGGAAGATTCTCCTCCTTCCTGCAAGAATGGAAAAACATTAGCAAGAACCAGTGGATCCTTCAACTCATAGAAAGGGGCTACTCCATGGAGTTCAGAGAAATTCCTCCCTCCCTACGCATACCAAAAGAGCAAGAGAGTCTTACCACCTATCATTTTAGACTTGCTACAACAAGGATCCATTCAATCAGTTCATCCAGGTCAGGAGGGAAAAAGATTTTATTCAAGGATTTTTCTTACCCCAAGAAAAGGGGGCACTTAGAGGCCTGTCTTGGACCTCTCAAAGTTAAACCAATTCCTTTATGTTCCAAAATTCAAAATACTAATCTTACAAAAGTCAATCCCCTTGATCTTCCAGGGTGTATACATAGTTACTGCAGACCTGAAGTATGCTTACTTTCATGTTTCTGTTGCAGACTACTGCAGAAAGCACTGTACTTGTAGCACCATGCTTGCACAATCAATTCTGTACTTTATCATTTGGTCTGTCTACTGCTCCAAGAGTTTTCACCAAGTGCTTATCTTTACTGAAAGCCCACTGCTGAACTTTGTGGGTTCACATTTACCCTTATGTAAATGACTATCTTGTCCAGGGAAAATCCACAGTACAGACTCTAAATGTTTTACAGGTCACAATAGACTACTTCCAGGAGGTAGGTCTCGCCCTAAACCTATGCAAGTCTCAAACTTAGCTGTATACCTAGCTGTGAAAGCCTTTCAACAGAGTGTAACACCAGGAACTTCACAGATTTGGACAGACAACACCACAGTAATATGGTGCATAAACAAACAGGGGGCACCCTTTCCTACCCCTTATGCAGTCTTGCTATGAAGGTTTGGCTGTTAACACCAGACCTGAAACTGACTGTTCTAGGATTTTATATTCCAGGACAGAACAGTACTCTGACAGACTCCTTAACAGGGATCTTCTGGATCCCAACAAATGGATGCAAAAGGGGGAGACTTTCCTGGTCTTAACCTTTACAGTGGGGAATTCCCTCAATAATCTTTTTGCTTTCCACAAAGAAAAAGCTTCAGAGGTCTTGCACCAAAACCCAGCAGGCAGGGGAATGAAATTCATCCTTATTCAAATGGGGCAACCTGTTTTTGTATGCCTTTCTAATCTTAGTCCTGATTCCCAGGGTACTAAAAGGTCAGGATAGACAGGCCAGGCATGATTCTCATTGCCCCATACTGACCAAAGCAACACTGTTTTTTCCCTCCTTTTGACCCTCAGCAAAGGAAGATTCCACCCTCCGCCACAGGAGGTAGACCTCCTTGACAAGGTCAAGGGCTCAGTCTTCGATACTTGCCTGGCCACACTCAAGCTGATGCCCCAGAGGATTGGATTTTAACAACAAAAAACATCAGCTGCCTCTCTGGAGTACTAACCATCCTTAAGGAGGCAAGGAAACCCATCACCAGAAAATTATACCTACGAAAAATGGAAGAGATTCTCAGTCTGGGGCCCCAGTAAGAAAACCAGCTGTCCTCAGGCTGACAACATTTCAGTCTAGCAATAGCTAGAAAATCTTAGCTTGCCTCTCTTTGAACCAGCAGCATCTGCCATGTTGTAGATGTTCACTTAGAAGACCACCTTACTAATCGACATCTCTTCAGTGGGGAAGGGTCTCTGAGCTACAAGCCCTTATGTGCAAAGAGCCTTTTACAGTCTTTCACAGGAATAGGGTAACCTTTAGAGCAAATCTATCTTTCATTCTTAAGGTGGTATCGGAAACTTTCACTAAACCAGGCTATCCACCTGCCAGATTTCTTTACAAACCCTCAGAACAAGGTGGAGCAAATCCTTTATTCCCAAGACACACACAGACAAATCCGGTATTACTTAGACTGGACAAAACCCCCAAATAGAGCAGTGCAACAGTTAGTATCTTTCGCAGAGGAGAAAGAAGGAAAACTTGTCACCAAACAAACCATATCCAAATGGATATCTAGTTGCGTTAGGTTCTGTACACTCACCATGGAAAACCTCTTACTGGTCATGTCAAAGCCCATTCCATCAGCCACAGGGCAGCTACCACTGCCTTACTCAAAGAAGTTCCTACACCAACCATCCTAGAAGCTGCCACCTGGAACTCTGTGCATACCTTTACAAAATAGTACCAGTTAGGCATCGCCTCAAAAACTAGAGCAGAGTTAGATACAGCCATCCTACAAAACCTTATTTCCTACAGACCAACAGCTTCTCCTACCACCCTTCCACTAGCCTAACTCAGACATCTGGGGAGGTCATCCTTTCATTGGTCATCAGACTGCTTGTACACTGCTTAGAAAGCCCTGAAGATGGTGCTGGCAGGTGACCTTCTTACACCCTGACGTCCAGACATTGGTCCTTGGACATCCATTGGTTAGGAATGATGTAAAGATTCCAGAAACTGGGCCTGTTGCAGGCTTCTGCATGGCAGGAAGACCCAAGAATCAGTAATGCAACATAGACCTATTCAAACATCTACAATTATGGTAAGTGTGACACAGCTGTACTTTATAGCCTTACACAGCTCCTAACAGTAACATTAAGTACATTAAACAGTTTTGTACTTAAATAGAATACAGCATGTAAATATAATAGCTTTGAGGCATAGAGAAGAAGAATAGAGTAATGAAAAGTTAGCATTCAATTACCAGTTTAAAAAAGTGGATATCTGATGGTAGTGACTGCTGAGGCATAACTAATACAGAGAGTGAAGTAATTACAGGATGGAACAGTTTGCATACTGTTATATGTCACAGTTATGGGCTGAGAGTCGTAGACAAGGATGCGGTGCTGATTTTCAAGGACTTCACTATGCAAATTGGCTCATAGTTAATCACACTTTTATTTATTAAGCATGGACTAGCACTGGCACACTGAGCTCACTATGCAAATTGGCTCACAGTTAATCACACTTTTATTAGGTATTAAATAGCACTGGCACACTGAGCAGAGTACTGCCTAAGAAATTAGAGGTGCAGTAATAACAGAACTAGTCTGCTCTTCAGCAAGAGCAGCACTACAGCACAGCACTTAATTGGCATGATGGGTGTCTCAACTAATGCAGGTTAGCATTGCTGACTCATTGGGCAGTCCCACATGTAATGTAACACCATATAGCTGCATGTTGTGCTCATCTGGCACAATAAAGGCAACATAGTGGCCACCAGATAGACCACTGAGTGTGTGCACAGAAAAATGCTACGTCTGTTCGTTATATAAATTGGGGGGGGGGGGTTGTAAATAAAGACCCTGTTTTGTAAGATTTACAAAAAAGGATAGGTGTGGAAGGTTGTTAGGGATGGCTGTTGATTGGATAGAGTAGATTAGTAGATTACAGGGAGAAAGGCAGGTAAGTGGGATAAACAGATGAATAAGATGGGAAGAAAATGGATGGACATGAACATATAAAGTATGGGAAAGAAGTGATCCTTTTTCATCCACCCATCTTATATGACTGACAGGACTGGAGTCACTTGTCAGATCTCAGGTCTGATCTAGCCATTTGTCAGTGTTCTCTGCCACAAACTCCAGAACTTTGCCTTCCTGCCTTCCCATAATGCTGTGCTCCCCACCTAGCCCCATTCTCATTTGTCAGTATTGGAAATGGAATGTTCCAAATGCTGTGCAGCTGAGAGCTCTCCCTTTTATTGTTTAATTCAGCTTTAATTCGTCTTTTTTTTTTAAATACAAAAAAACTTACATAGAAGTTATTGCTGCTGTTAACTTCTGTTTTTTCTGTCTGATATAGTTTTTGTCGGTATTTGTGGTTGTTGCTTCTGGGGTTTACTGTTGGATAGTGTTCTTATACTGCTGTGGATAGAAGCTTTATAAAATTTGTTAAATGTTGACACAAAATCTCCTACCAGGATCCACGAGTCTTGTGTTATTTGCTTGGGCCCTGATTGCTATGATGTTGACTGTGGGATTTGTCAAATGTTTGGATCCAGAGCTCTTGCAGATTGATGCATCATATTACCTGATACTCAGAAAGGCAAAAAGAGAAAGGATAAAGACAGCATGACAGGGACAAAGACAAGGATTCAAGAAAAAGGAAGGCACAGGATTCTAATTCCTCCCTGGATCTGAAGGTTCCTCCATCTCAGAAAAAAGACCCTTTCCATTGTCCACCTTGTGTGCACCCGCTAAGTCTCCTTTAGAGATTATTGTTATTGGAGAAAAATCCCCACCACCATTTCCTAGCAGGTATTCATCCATAAGAAAACTATCAAGATTTATTCCTTCAAGACATTCTTCAGCAGCTGCAATAAGGCTTTTTAAGTCCTTCAAGACTACAACTGAAGCAGATTGGGAGCCCATGATGAGGACTTTTCTTAAGACTCCTATGGAGCTGGGCATAATCCCATCCTGTTCTGCATCTATAGCAGATAGGATTGTACCCCCTCACCACTACTAACTCCTTCCCCAGTACATATGTCTGTGCTAGTGTTTGCAGAACTGACATGTCTTACCCGGACCATGTGGCATTCTCTTCCAGTTACGATTTTCTCTCATCTGATAACTCGATCCTGAGGCATTTGGGAATCACTGAGTACCATCACTGACCACAATATGCCAGGTCATTAGCTCCAAACCATATGGGGCTTTTTTTCAGTGTCCGTCTTCAGCCTTTGAGCTCTTGGCTCCAGTCTCCACTTCAAAACTGTCCGGTTCCTTGGGGCCTGGGATTCAACCATCATTCCCAGCCACCACTGTTTTGGTGGGGGATGACATGATTCTGGAGTTGGACTCCCAGGTACTGACAAATTCTGGACTGGCATCTGAAGTCATGGAGAAGATAAGAGCTTCTCCATCGAGATGTGCTACAGGGCTTCCTTTGACACCAGCGCCCCTCTTAGATGCCACACACCTGTTTCTAAGCCCCAGTGTCATGGCTGCCAAGCACAGAGCAGATTGGATGCCCTAAAGAAAAGGCTGTAGTGCTAACAGACTCTTCAGGGGACTCAGAACCATCACACTTCGAGAGTCCATGGAAGAGGACTTGTAGATGAAGACACATGGGCTCCCCAGTGGAGTTTCTCATGTCAAACATGGACTTGGAGGATGGAGAGAGCTCCTCATAGCCCTTCCTGAAGATGCTTCATTTGGCAAAATCCATGAGCTAATGAGACAGAGAAGATCCTTGCCCACCAAGCCACCCAGTAAGGATGAGGAAGTGATCTTTGAGGCATATGATTCTGCTCCCCTCCCTCTACCTCTTGGTGGTCCCTCCTGCAGACAATCAGAGCAACTGGGTCACTAGGAGAGCATGACAGGAACCTAACAGAAGAATATCCTAAAAGCCTGACAAAATATTGTGCCATCCTAAAGATAAGCACTTCTGTTTGAAGGGTCCTCCGTTAGTCTCCATGATCATTACAACAGAAGTTACCAAGGCTGAGCTCTCAGAAGAGTCTTCTGCTGTCCATCCTCTTAACAGAGAATCTAGGCCTATGAAAAGAATGGGAAAGTGAGCTTACACCTCAAATATGTTTGCCTCAAGGGCATTAAACTGCCTAACATGTAGGAATTGCTTCCAAAGGCACTTATCTCATCATGCTATTGATACTTTAAAGAAACTACCCCCAACAGTTTTTTTCAGAAATGGTTACAAGTTACCCTGGGAATGATGTTGAATATCACAAGCCTTTCCATAATGTTGCCGATGAAGCAGTTAGAGTGGCAGGCATCAGTGTTGCAGTGCACTGGCAAGCCTAGCTATGATTATGTGATTTCATGGACAATTTTAAAGCATACTTCACTAATGCTGCCATTGATGATAACTCTCTATTTGGTTCTATGGTGAAATGGTTGGTTTTGGTTATCCATGTTTAAAGAAGAAAGCAAGACATTGTCTGCCATAGGGTTAAGATTTGGAAACCCTCAACAACCTTTTAACAGGAATCAGAAGAGCTCCAAGTCCCTGAGGTTTAGAAAACCCCAATGTCAAACCTTCTGTTCTACCTCAGATGGGAATAGTTGTAGGAGAAGCAATTCCTTAATAGATGCAGATCACAAGGTCAAGGTGGTCTGCAAAATCAGAGATTTTGTGGTCTCTCCTCTAGAAGGTAGAACCAGTTGTCCTGAAGGCTTGCCTGACTAGCCAACTCTGGAGGCAGTCATGGGGGGAATGGCATCTTTCTCTCCATTCAGATGTGAGGGTAAAAGATGTAATGTCCATTGACTGTACCCTACCATTTTCTCTTCCACCACCTCCCCCGAAGATGCCACTCCCAGAAGCTCCACCTCACCAGTATGAAGCAGCAAAGGAGGAAATTTCTACCTTTTTCAAAAAGACAGCCATCCAAGAGGTCCCACCAGACGAGAGAGAATCAGGAAGTTATTCCAAATTATTTTTACTATTCCAGAAAAGACAAGGAACTCGGGCTGATATTGGACCTCAGCAGTCTAAATCATTTTGTTAAAAAGACTCCATTCAAAATGCTCACAGTGCAAGCTGCCCTACCTACGGCCTCCATAGTCCTCCAGGATGCCTATCTCAACATAAAAATTGCATAAAAATCCAGGAGGTATCTTTGCTTCTGGCTTGGAGCCAGTCACTGTTTGTACATTGCCTTGCCCTTTGGGTGTTCACCAAGTCCATGGTAGTAGTTGTAGTCCATCTGCAGCACAAAGAAATAAGCGTCTTCCCCTAATTGGATGATTGGCTCCTTGTTGCAGTGAGCTAGGAGTCTTTACTGTCAGCAAGAGACTACTTTTAACAACTCTGTATCTATCTTAAGGAATATCAGCCAATGAGAAAAAAGTCATGCTTCCACTCTATTCAGAACATAAAGTTTTTTGGTTGGTGCATAATTATAAAAAAATTACATTGTCAGTCTTCCAGCAGAGAGAGTGTAAACTATCAGATCAGTGGTATTTCTCCTAATGCAGCAACAATTTACTCCTGCTACACTAGTTCTGAAAGTTCTAGGACCCATGGTACTTTCCCTGGCAGTGGTATTCCATGCTCACCTACACATGAGGATTTTTCAGTGGTTACTCTCCTCCTGGTGGTCACAGCTGTCAAGACCCCCTTTCCTTACCATTTCTAATAACTCCATCTTGCAAGAACCATTTGAACCAGTGCCTGATTTTACTGAATCTTCTGCCTGGCTATCCCCCCCCCTCCCCCCAGCAGAGGTAATTACACTCTCTGGGGTATTTTGTATAGAGGATGGTCCAAGGAAGTATGGACACAGATACCAATCTTCATAGCAATGTTCTGGAAATTATAGCAGTCCTGCTAGTGTTGCAGGGATTCCAAGACCTCCTTTTCTATGGGAGTGATATCAGAATAAATTGACAGCAGTTTGGAACATCAACACATAGGGAGAAATGTGCAGGCAGGGCTGGAATAGTAATGGGCATTGAATTTGCTTTATTTTCTATCAGCTAGCACTTTTCTGAGATAGTCCAGCTGTCTAGTGGATAAGCTCAGCAGGGACTATTATTTTTCCTCACAAGTGGTCCCTCAATCCATCACTGGCTCAACAGATTTATTTATTTTATATTATTTTATTTTACATTTGTTTACCGGGAAAGGCCAACTTGGAGCAAAGACAATTTTCAGTGGAGGCCTGGGTTGAAACACTGCAGACGCATGTCTTTGTAATGATTCAGAGATGAGCCAGGGACTTCCAAAATTGCTGCACCTAGATCTACATGTTTATTTGAGCTCTCCCAGTGTGAAAACAGAAGCTGTGAAAAAAAGGGCCACTGTAACTGTTTGTCTGGGTAATATTCATTTACAGGTTATTAATTACATTGTCTGGATGCCAGAAAAGAAGAAGATTGGAGAGCCTGAGATGAAATCAGCCAGAAAAGAAAAATAGAAAACTCTGACTGTTGAGAATCCTGCAGTTGTTCAGCAAAAGACAGCTCAAGGTTCAGCTTTGGTTCATGGGATGGCTTCCAGTAATTTAGGGAAAAAAATAAATTACAACCACTTAGAGGTGCTTTAAATAAATTAAACATTGAAGAAATGTATCAACTCAAATAAAAAAGGCAGAAAAAAAGAGTAGCTATTCAGATGAACTGATAAAACTGCAAAAATCATGAGTTGAAATGAATAAAAGGCTTGGCGGAGCATGAGACTTCTCAAGAAGAGCTCTTTCAAGAAGTAGTAGAAGTAGAAGACAGCATAGAGAGAAAACCTGAGATTTTCTGCTATACCAGAGAAACTGGAAAGAACAGACTATATTACAGTTGTGAAGGTACAAATAATAAACTGGACTGATGTTCCACATCAAGATTTGTTAATTGAGATTGTACTTCATGTGTATGCTCCACACTTGACTAAGAGAAAGTAGACAATGCCAATATTAAAGATGCAATCATACAAGTGGAAAGAGTTGATCCTGACAAAGATGTGGCAGAAAGGAAAAGTATTTAAAATTGGAGACCGCACATTTTCAGTTTCTTACACTGAAGCCTAGCAGATTTTGATGGGCTACCACAGGGATGACTTTCAGATTTGTTGGTGCAAAGTTGTCTATTTCATGTATGGGACAATGGCCACTGTGGATTTACTGGTAAAAGGAAAAGAAGATAGCGCTGCCTTATGCCTCCTTTTAATTAGGATACAGACCTGTGATTCTCTATAAGTAAGGACATTGGCCTGCACACTTGCACAAGCAGAGCTCTGCGAGTTGGACATCAACTTGAGTCGGACGTCCTTATGCAATGAAATTTACAGCAACCATAATCATACTTTTAACATGCAATGTTATGGCAAGTTCTCAAGCAATTGTATTATCTTCAGGGAGGTCACAATGACAGTAAAGCTGCCTCTTACCAATCTCCTTTACCTATGGGGATTTTTATTAGTTTCAGCAATTGCCTGTACAAAGTTTGTAAGATGCCTTTAACAGCTGCAGTCAGGGCATTTACTGCAAATTTTTTGTGTAACACTCTTTTAACTTGCAGGTGATTTCTCCAAAAATCTTCATTGTATCCTGGTAGCCTGCTGGTAATACTAATTTTTTTATTGTTTCTGTTTTCCAACATTCATCATTTTTTACTGGAGAAGAAAAGTAGTGTTGATAGTGCATTAAAGTTGCTTTTAAAGCTTTCTGGGAAGCGGCTACTATATATTTTTCTATTGTACAGTTATTTTATAGCTGAGGTTTGCCCTGAGATTTAGAAAGACGGTGGATAGAGTAACTTTCAGCCCACCACTATTTACCTTCAATGAGGCCTGATACTGTTAACAATGAATACATCTAGAAAACAAAGCAAGGACTATTTTTTTGACCAAAATAAAGGCTAGCAATGGGTAAAGATCCATCAGATCCAGGTTCATATAGACTCATTTTAAACCATGATTGCAAATTATTTATCTTTACTAGTTAAAAGAAAGGCAAAGGTTTTGCCAAAATTGATAGACATGGATCAACGTAGTTTTGTGGAGGGAAAACAAATATTTGAGTACATTAATAGAAGAATAATGATCCAGAAGTAAAATGTAAAAAACACTGATGTTGTTTGGTCTTGATGCAGAGAAAGCATTTGATGGAAGCTAGCTGTGATTTTATGAGTAGGGCAATGGAAGCATTCCCTGATACAATGTTGTTTGTCTTTTTGGCTTTTCCCGGTTAGGGGTCGCCACAGCGGAACTCCGGTCCGCTAATGATTGGCAGTAGATTTTTTATGGTCCGGAGTTGCCAGCCCGACGCCCAACCTTCAGCGAAGGCACGCCCATTCACGCATGTCTTTTGGAGGCCATTAGGAGGATATATGAAGGAGTGGAGCCAAGAATTAAAGTGGGGGGGGGGTGTTACTCTCTGATAAGTTGCCTCTGAAAGAAACTAGGCAGGTGTTTCATCTTCCCCCCTTGTTATTTGCTTTATATTTAGAGACTTTGATAAAGAAAATAAGGGCTTCAGAAATTCAAGGCTATTATTGGTATGGAAATCAAGAAAAGTTGGCTATATTTGCAGATGATTTTATTTTGTACCTGCTAAATCCAGAAAAGCACATCTCAGTTTGGTGGAACAATTTGAGACAGTTTCAAGACTTTTTTGGAATATAAAATTAATGAAGATAAAACAAAGGCTATAGCCATAAATTGTGTACCCACACATTAATTTGTTCAACAATACCCATATTTATGGGAGCATGATAAAATGAAGTATTTAGGAATATGGATTAAAAAGTCACCTGTTATGGCAGCAAAGGATGTGTAAGAAGAGACTAAAAAGATAACACAAAAACTGAGAAACTGGAAACTCTTGTTTATAGGTATGAATAGTAAGATACAAGCAGTAGAAATGTTTAGTCCCTTCAGTTTTATATACAGGTCAGAATAAAACAAAAAAGGAGCGTAACACCATAGACATAAAACTGGAACTTTAATACAGTAATAAGAATAGGATAAGCGCTTTTGGCATGTGCCTTCCGCAGATCCTGATAACAATTCCTACACACAACTATTTAAGAACCAGCTAACCAATCTACTTAAAAGATAATTAAGCAATTAAAAAATGAGGCAATAAAACATAGCAACGCTTACTCCCCATTTGCATAGTGCACGTAACAAAAACATGTTTTAAAATAACTTGGATCCAAGCTTAGAACAAATCTACATTTTGTTAAAGGCAATCAGCATAGAATATTAAAACTTATAGTAAATAAATAAAACACTGCTGTCATACCCATTACACAGCTTATAAATCTATTAAAAACCCAGAGCTCATAATGTTAACCTAGCAGGTTCACAACCATAATGTTAAAGAAGCAGCAGTCACCGCCTGATATACAACAAATAACTATTGTCATCGCATAGAAGTCTGGTGAACACTCAGAATTCATATTATGAACAAAATAGACACAAAACTCACCCATTAATAGCAGAATACGCTATAACTCCAAACTTAAAAGATGTCATGTTCACATCTCTGAAAGAAATGAAAGCATGCATAAACACCTATTCTATAGAAAGTGTACAGAAGGAATATTGCAGAGCTGACATCTGTAACAAAGATGGGTAGGAAGTAAAAAATTAAAAATGTATAATGAGCTTCCTTAATGGCAACATGTTTTTATTTATGATTCAGGTGACTCATTTTTATATATGAAGAGAAGGTAAGTTGGGGAAGGCAGTACAGGAAGTAAGAGAAAGGTAAGAGGGTTTCAGAAGGTAGCATGAGCACAAACAAAAACAAAAAACAGGTAGCACTAATGGGAAGTGCTAACACAATGAGGAATGGAGAAGACAATGGAGAATGAGATATTAGACACATAGAGGAAAGACAATGGTGATCATGAGGACTGGACAACAAACAGGTGGGGGCATAGACACAAAAGGGTGGGGAACACCGGGCAGTCCCTGTCAGACGCAACTCAGTGGGAGCTTAGTTGCTACCCTGGACTCCCTCATCATTGGGCCCTGGCCCAAATGGTAGAGCCAGTGAAGAACAGGGACAGAACTCAACAAATTGCCTGAGGAAGGTCTCTATCCAGCTGTTGTGGGTATCCATCCATTTATCTATCAGTGCTTCTTACTATTTCCTCCTACTGCCGCTGGGTAACATAGGCGTCATCTCCACTTACACTACTAGATGCAGGTTGTACAGCAGTACCTTCTGGAGCAGGGCTGGTAGCAGTGCTTGCTGCTGGTGTTCCTGGAGGTGTGGAGGTGACAGCAACATCTGGAGATAAGTGTTGAAGATGTCAGTGGTGGTGGTGGTACATTTGCCACCAGTGTTGGACCAACAGGCCTTGATGGTGGAGTGACTGTTGGTATGGATGTTGCTACATACATATGTAAAATAAAGAGGGAAAAACAAACAAAAAAGCTTATGTATATAATAGAAAAGACAGCAAGGAAGAGGGTGCTGGGGGGGACGTGAAATAAATATACAGTGAAAAAAATGCTGCTAAGACATAACCTTGCATTGATTACATTAGATGTACTATAATGCATTGGACAAGAAGTACCCATGCCACAGTAACAGTGATGTGGCATTATACAAACTGTAAGGGACTTGAAACCATAGCCATCAGCAAAAGCAATTTTGACAGATACAGTGTGTGTGTGTTGCTCCTTCTGCAAGTACACAGAAGGCTGCAGGAAAATAACCATAATGCTGTGTAAAACACAAATTTGCATATACAAAGGTAAAAGGGAGTCTTACTTAACTGTTGACTCAGAACAGAGTCAGTCACACCATTGAAAGAATAAGTCGCACTACCCCCAAACTACTAGTGATGACACGATAGACATCCAAGGGGGAAATTAAACCTACAACCTGTATCATGTGAAAACTGAAAGACAATGCATTTACACGTTGAGCTATATCTGCAGTGTAAGTTGAGCTGGAGCAAAACATACGGTAAAGGCATTTGTCACACAAGTGAAGAATTAAAGTGAAAACCTGCAGTTTACACCAAAATGTTGACATTGTAGCATTGTGGGCATATAGTCAGAATGACAAACACCCATCTGGAAGTCGCGTGCAATGCCACAGTAAACAAGTGAGGGTTAGTAATAGATCCCATAGCCATCAATATATGCAATGTATTAATCATTGGCTCAAACATCTGGAATGTTGCAGTTAAACCCATATTAATGTCATCAGTCCAGATAGGTAAAGTAGTTGTGTGAAATTTGTACAAATGATATAGAGACAGCAGCTCAGTCATGATTTTACAGGAAATGTCATATCTGTAGCACTGTAAAGTCCAAGAACCATAGTGGCCAAGCACCCATGCTGTCAGTATAGTCTGCCAGGGGAGAATTTAACCCATTTGCAGCAAAAGACAGAGACAGACGTGTCTTACCATGTTGAGTGTCCATACAAGCACACATAAACAGACATGTATAGCAGCAACCATCCACATTGCTACTACTGGTCAATATTGAATATACAGTTAAGTGCCAATATTGTATAAATCAAGGGTTAACACCTGTTCCCTGTTATGCAGAACACTCCCTATATGGGCATCTGTGTGCTGCAAAATAACAGTGAAAACAGTAAATTTACGAAATTATTAGGGCAACAAATAATCTGATGTTGTCAATCTTCATTTTATCCTTGACATATGGGGTCCAGTTTCATTATCAGAATAGACTCGGCCATCACTACAGCTGAGACCAGCCAAAGACTCTTGAGCTTCACCTCTACCCATAATCCCTCTCTCACAATTACCTCAGATCTCGTTTGCCACTTTTCCAAGACAGCCACGTTTTGCCAGTGCTCTCGAGTTTCTTGTGGTTTAGGTAAATTTCTGCTATTTCCTAGAGATTTTCTGTTTATGTCCTCTCTTATTGATCCTCTGCCCTTCCGTTTACTATTTTTCGCTCTCTTTAACATACACGTAAGTCTATTTTCTTAATATCATAGTTGATAGTCTCTTTCCGTATACCTTGGTGCATTTCTATAACTATCATTCAGTCACCATAAAACGCTGTCACCGGCGGCTACGCAGTATTATTACAGCTCAGGAGAGGTTTTGATATAATGTTCCAAATGTCACAGGTACTGCTCCAGATGAAAAAAGGGTCCGTAGTCAGCAAACCAAAGATGAAGTAAAATTCACAGGTACTACTCCTCTGCAGGAAATGGTAGTCAATAATCCAAGTGTGATGTGAAAAACACAGCTTTATTCACAAAATACATACGAAGTAAGTGCTTTCGCCGTTAGGCTTCCTCAGACTTTACAAATTACATTCAGTAACAGCAATTTAAGTAGTCCGCCCTATTCAGTAATTGGTGGACACTGATAAAAAGGCTTAAAGCGCTACAAACAACATAAAATCAAACTTTTAAATATATAAGAACATGATACCAAATTGTTAAGAATAAATAAGTTAAAACTAATGTATAAAATTTAGACATACTGTAATATATTTGAAGGTGACTACTTCTACAGTAGTATAATAATGATGTACAAAGAAGTTATCTTGGTCTAGGGACCCTTCTACCCTTCAAAAAAGGTTTGATTTGAACTTTATCATTGAGGCCCGGTTTTTCATCAGCTCTCCACCTGATGATCCACCGGAGTTCACATTCCAAGGTCCGATTGATTAGGTCACCTCCTCTATAGTTAATAGCTAAATGTTGAATGATGCTAAAGTTAAAAACATGATCAGGGCCCGTTGTTCTATTGTGCTTGGCTAATGCATTAGAATCTGACCCCATTCTGATATGGTAATTGTGTTCCCTAATGCGATCCTTAAAAGCCCTATTGGTTTTCCCTACATAAAACGAGGCATGCTTCACACCTAGCTAAATAAACAACGTTTTTACTATTACAAGTAGTATTAGTATTAAAATGAAATGTATATCCAGTAACCGGGTGTACAAATATTAATTCTTCATTAATATAGCGACAGTGATTACATGCACCACAGGGTACTGTATTTCTGTCTATTCTAGGGACTATTTGCTTATGTCCAATATTCCTCGGTTTACATAATAACCTCTTTAAATTAGGTTTATTTCTAAAAGTAATTTTTGGTCTAGGTCCCACTATTCTAGCAATTTCACTGTCAGATAGTAAAATCTCCCAGTGTTTGGAATACATATTCTTCACTTCCTTTGTATCTCTGGTGAAGGACATAACCGGCCTAACCTCCATTCCATTAGGTGGCATACTTTCAACAGAATCCCTAGAATGGTCTGAAAAATAAGGTCTAGCTCTAGTGGAACGCAGGTCATTGACTTCCAAGATGACCTTCTCAATTAGGTTATGATCATACCCCCTGTCAATAAACCTCTTTCTCAATACTTCTATTTCCTTTTGATAACCATCATCCATAGGATTGTACCTAGACGCTCTCATGAACTGACCTTTTAGTATATTAGAAAAAATGTGAGTGGGGTGCATACTACCCCTGTAAAGGAGTGTATTCCGATGACACAACTTACGATGAACTGAGGTGTTAAGAAGTCCATTATCTAACTTAAACACATCTACGTCCAAATAGGAAATCCTACTATCAGAATAATTCAGTGTAAACTTCAAAAATTCAGTGGAGGAATTCATAAAATCCAAAAAAATCCTTAGTGTCTGTACATCTCCAAACCAAATAAAAAAGAGGTCGTCCACAAATCTGCGGTATAAACCTACAAATTCTTTAAATAAAGCTGATTCATATAGGAATTTTTCCTCCCATGCTGCCATAACTAGGTTGGCGTAGCTATTGGCACAAGAAGTGCCCATAGCTACGCCATCCTTCTGTAAATAAAAATCTTTACCAAAAATAAAGACATTGTTGGATAAAACCATTTCCAAATATAATGTAAGTAGATCTATCTTGTTTGCTGTAAAATCAGAATGCAGGTGTAAATAATCTTGTATATAGCAAATGCCTACGTCATTAGGTATTACTGTAAATAAGCTAACGACATCTAAAGTGACCAGGAGATATTCTTTCCCTTCATCCAAACTACTGGTATATGTATATAAATCCAATAAAAATTGTTTGCTATCTCTGAGAATATGGTTGTTTATGTCAACTAAAGGTCTAAGTGTCATCTCTGTGTAGATGGATAAAGGTTCAGTCACCCATCCTTGTCCAGCTACGATCGGTCTCATGGGAGGGTCAGTTCGAGATTTGTGTATCTTGGGTAGGCCCTGTATAACTGGATTCTCAACCTTAAAATATTGGTATAACTCCTCAGTGATGCTCAAGGACATAAGGAGGTCATCAAGTGTATAATATACATCAAACACCTTCTGTCTAACTAGCCCCTGATCAATTTTCTCATAAAATTTGTTATCATCTAGAAGTTTGACCATTCTATCATTATAGTCAGATGAATCCATTAATACAATAGGGCCACCCTTATCAGCTGGTCTGGTGACAAGCATGTCATCATTTCTTAAATCCTTCAATGCTTTTCTCTGTTTATAATTTAAGTTCTGTCCATGGTTCTTATACTTATGTGTCTGGAAATAAGTATAAATGTTATTTTCTATCACTTTACCAAAAACATCTATTACTGGATGTAACTGGGGTACATATGTACTGATAGGACGGAACCGAGGAACTTGATTAACATCATTATTTATACCATAGTCTAATTTTAGTTGGACATTCCTAGTGAACATTTTAGTGTCAATAACCAAGTCTACAACATTATCTCCACAAGTAGGTATGAAGTTTAGACCCTTATTCAACACTTGTATCTCATCTTCGTTCAAAATTCTACTAGAGAGATTCACTATTAGTGAGGAGTCCTCTCCCACATCTTTTTCAGTGTGGGTCCATTGTACTCCTCTGTCGACCCCTTCCTTTTGTGCCTGCCCCTGCTTACTGAGCGTTTTCTTTCTAAATACTGTCCTTGTGCTATCGGGAAAGGGATATTACCCTTCTGTGTCACTACATTATCAGATCTTCCCCCTGATGTAACTTTTGGTCTAACCACCACTTCTTTAGAATTCTGTGTATTATTCTCATTTAATGATGAATTACTTATGTCTTCCTTTCTCCCTTGTTGTTCCACTGGGCTCTTAATATTACCCTGTGTAGATGTATCATCTTCAACCTCTTGAGTGTTGTTTCTCCCTTCTGTTATTGACACTGATGTCCCAGCTACAATTCCATTTGTATCGTTCACATTAACTGTTTGAATGGTGTGGTTATTAGTCGTAAAATCTAAAACAGGATTTTGTGCAGATTGCTCCAAGGGTGTCCGTACGGAGGCCTTGGAAGCATAACTGCTCCGGGGGTTAGGGGCTGTACCAAATGTGCTTCTGTTCTGTTCTCTAGGCCATGTAAATACTTGATTACTACTAAAATCCCTAACATCCCTGCTAATTTTCACCTTTTTCTGTTCTATTAAACGTTTCTCAAATAAAAAAACGTCATCAATCACTCGTTCTACTTGATTATGCATATGAACATTGATACATTTCTTATTAATATCATAGAAACATTGATTAACAAAATTCTTTAACATTTCTTCTTCAGGTGTATGGAAGTCAATAAGTAATTTCATATAATTGTAGCTTAATTCAATATTAAGCTGTTGCCATTTATAGAGAAGATCAGGGAATCTATTCCCCGATGTGGGCATTTTTAAAATACGAAGCCCACGAGGTACAATTTTCTTTATAAGGCAAGCTTCAAAATATTGCCGCTGTACCTGTAGTTTTTTGAGTTTCATGAAGGCGACCTCAAGTTCTTGTAAATCCTTGGTAATATTCAGGGAAGTGTTGGAAGTCTCTACATTACCATCAGGTTCGATGTTCGGCTGAAAATCCAAGAGTACATTGTCATTACCAGCCAAACAAACTTGAAAGCGTGAAACGCCCTTGCTCGCATTCTCTTTTTCCGTAGATACTGGTACGTAAGGTAGTTCAATATTGGAACTGCTAACGTTAGCCATTCTCTTAGGTAGCCGTGCACAAAAAATATAAAGTAGAAAATAGAACAACAGGTAGCACAGCAAACCAACAGAGCTGGTCGACAGCGTAAATAAATAAAAATATAACAATTCAGTCACCATAAAATGCTGTCACCGGCGGCTACGCAGTATTATTACAGCTCAGGAGAGGTTTTGATATAATGTTCCAAATGTCACAGGTACTGCTCCAGATGAAAAAAGGGTCCGTAGTCAGCAAACCAAAGATGAAGTAAAATTCACAGGTACTACTCCTCTGCAGGAAATGGTAGTCAATAATCCAAGTGTGATGTGAAAAACACAGCTTTATTCACAAAATACATACGAAGTAAGCGCTTTCGCCGTTAGGCTTCCTCAGACTTTACAAATTACATTCAGTAACAGCAATTTAAATAGTCCGCCCTATTCAGTAATTGGTGGACACTGATAAAAAGGCTTAAAGCGCTACAAACAACATAAAATCAAACTTTTAAATATATAAGAACATGATACCAAATTGTTAAGAATAAATAAGTTAAAATTAATGTATAAAATTTAGACATACTGTAATATATTTGAAGGTGACTACTTCTACAATAGTATAATAATGATGTACAAAGAAGTTATCTTGGTCTAGGGACCCTTCTACCCTTCAAAAAAGGTTTGATTTGAACTTTATCATTGAGGCCCGGTTTTTCATCAGCTCTCCACCTGATGATCCACCGGAGTTCACATTCCAAGGTCCGATTGATTAGGTCACCTCCTCTATAGTTAATAGCTAAATGTTGAATGATGCTAAAGTTAAAAACATGATCAGGGCCCGTTGTTCTATTGTGCTTGGCTAATGCATTAGAATCTGACCCCATTCTGATATGGTAATTGTGTTCCCTAATGCGATCCTTAAAAGCCCTTTTGGTTTTCCCTACATAAAACAACCATATTCTCAGAGATAGCAAACAATTTTTATTGGATTTATATACATATACCAGTAGTTTGGATGAAGGGAAAGAATATCTCCTGGTCACTTTAGATGTCGTTAGCTTATTTACAGTAATACCTAATGACGTAGGCATTTGCTATATACAAGATTATTTACACCTGCATTCTGATTTTACAGCAAACAAGATAGATCTACTTACATTATATTTGGAAATGGTTTTATCCAACAATGTCTTTATTTTTGGTAAAGATTTTTATTTACAGAAGGATGGCGTAGCTATGGGCACTTCTTGTGCCAATAGCTACGCCAACCTAGTTATGGCAGCATGGGAGGAAAAATTCCTATATGAATCAGCTTTATTTAAAGAATTTGTAGGTTTATACCGCACATTTGTGGACGACCTCTTTTTTATTTGGTTTGGAGATGTACAGACACTAAGGATTTTTTTGGATTTTATGAATTCCTCCACTGAATTTTTGAAGTTTACACTGAATTATTCTGATAGTAGGATTTCCTATTTGGACGTAGATGTGTTTAAGTTAGATAATGGACTTCTTAACACCTCAGTTCATCGTAAGTTGTGTCATCGGAATACACTCCTTTACAGGGGTAGTATGCACCCCACTCACATTTTTTCTAATATACTAAAAGGTCAGTTCATGAGAGCGTCTAGGTACAATCCTATGGATGATGGTTATCAAAAGGAAATAGAAGTATTGAGAAAGAGGTTTATTGACAGGGGGTATGATCATAACCTAATTGAGAAGGTCATCTTGGAAGTCAATGACCTGCGTTCCACTAGAGCTAGACCTTATTTTTCAGACCATTCTAGGGATTCTGTTGAAAGTATGCCACCTAATGGAATGGAGGTTAGGCCGGTTATGTCCTTCACCAGAGATACGAAGGAAGTGAAGAATATGTATTCCAAACACTGGGAGATTTTACTATCTGACAGTGAAATTGCTAGAATAGTGGGACCTAGACCAAAAATTACTTTTAGAAATAAACCTAATTTAAAGAGGTTATTATGTAAACCGAGGAATATTGGACATAAGCAAATAGTCCCTAGAATAGACAGAAATACAGTACCCTGTGGTGCATGTAATCACTGTCGCTATATTAATGAAGAATTAATATTTGTACACCCGGTTACTGGATATACATTTCATTTTAATACTAATACTACTTGTAATAGTAAAAACGTTGTTTATTTAGCTAGGTGTGAAGCATGCCCCTCGTTTTATGTAGGGAAAACCAATAGGGCTTTTAAGGATCGCATTAGGGAACACAATTACCATATCAGAATGGGGTCAGATTCTAATGCATTAGCCAAGCACAATAGAACAACGGGCCCTGATCATGTTTTTAACTTTAGCATCATTCAACATTTAGCTATTAACTATAGAGGAGGTGACCTAATCAATCGGACCTTGGAATGTGAACTCCGGTGGATCACCAGGTGGAGAGCTGATGAAAAACCGGGCCTCAATGATAAAGTTCAAATCAAACCTTTTTTGAAGGGTAGAAGGGTCCCTAGACCAAGATAACTTCTTTGTACATCATTATTATACTATTGTAGAAGTAGTCACCTTCAAATATATTACAGTATGTCTAAATTTTATACATTAGTTTTAACTTATTTATTCTTAACAATTTGGTATCATGTTCTTATATATTTAAAAGTTTGATTTTATGTTGTTTGTAGCGCTTTAAGCCTTTTTATCAGTGTCCACCAATTACTGAATAGGGCGGGCTATTTAAATTGCTGTTACTGAAAGTAATTTGTAAAGTCTGAGGAAGCCTAACGGCAAAAGCGCTTACTTCGTATGTATTTTGTGAATAAAGCTGTGTTTTTCACATCACACTTGGATTATTGACTACCATTTCCTGCAGAGGAGTAGTACCTGTGAATTTTACTTCATCTTTGGTTTGCTGACTACGGACCCTTTTTTCATCTGGAGCAGTACCTGTGACATTTGGAACATTATATCAAAACCTCTCCTGAGCTGTAATAATACTGCGTAGCCGCCGGTGACAGCGTTTTATGGTGACTGAATTGTTATATTTTTATTTATTTACGCTGTCGACCAGCTCTGTTGGTTTGCTGTGCTACCTGTTGTTCTATTTTCTACTTTATATTTTTTGTGCACGGCTACCTAAGAGAATGGCTAACGTTAGCAGTTCCAATATTGAACTACCTTACGTACCAGTATCTACAGAAAAAGAGAATGCGAGCAAGGGCGTTTCACGCTTTCAAGTTTGTTTGGCTGGTAATGACAATGTACTCTTGGATTTTCAGCCGAACATCGAACCTGATGGTAATGTAGAGACTTCCAACACTTCCCTGAATATTACCAAGGATTTACAAGAACTTGAAGTCGCCTTCATGAAACTCAAAAAAACTACAGGTACAGCGGCAGTATTTTGAAGCTTGCCTTATAAAGAAAATTGTACCTCGTGGGCTTCGTATTTTAAAAATGCCCACATCGGGGAATAGATTCCCTGATCTTCTCTATAAATGGCAACAGCTTAATATTGAATTAAGCTACAATTATATGAAATTACTTATTGACTTTCATACACCTGAAGAAGAAATGTTAAAGAATTTTGTTAATCAATGTTTTCATGATATTAATAAGAAATGTATCAATGTTCATATGCATAATCAAGTAGAACGAGTGATTGATGATGTTTTTTTATTTGAGAAACGTTTAATAGAACAGAAGAAGGTGAAAATTTGCAGGGATGTTAGGGATTTTAGTAGTAATCAAGTATTTACATGGCCCAGAGAACAGAACAGAAGCACATTCAGTACAGCTCCTAACCCCCGGAGCAGTTATGCTTCCAAGGCCCCCGTACGGACGTCCTTGGAGCAACCTGCACAAAATTCTGTTTTAGATTTTACGACCAATAACCACACCATTCAAACAGCTAATGTGAACGATACAAATGGAATTGTAGCTGGGACATCGGTGTCATTAATAGAAGGGAGAAACAACACTCAAGAGGTTGAAGGTGATACATCTATACAGGGTAATATTAAGAGCCCAGTGGCACAACAAGGGAGAAAGGAGGACATTAGTAATTCATCATTAAATGAGAATAATACACAGAATTCTAAAGAAGTGGTGGTTAGACCGAAAGTTACATCAGGGGGAAGATCTGATAATGTAGTAACACAGAAGGGTAATATCCCTTTCCCGATAGCACAAGGACAGTATTTGGAAAGAAAACGCCCAGTAAGCAGGGGCAGGCACAAAAGGAAGGGGTCGATAGAGGAGTACAATGGACCCACACTGAAAAAGATGTGGGAGAGGACTCCTCACTAATAGTGAATCTCTCTAGTAGAATTTTGAATGAAGATGAGATACAAGTGTTGAATAAGGGTCTAAACTTTATACCTACTTGTGGAGATAATGTTGTAGACTTGGTTATTGACACTAAAATGTTCACTAGGAATGTCCAACTAAAACTAGACTATGGTATAAATAATGATGTTAATCAAGTTCCTCGGTTCCGTCCTATCAGTACATATGTACCCCAGTTACATCCAGTAATAGATGTTTTTGGTAAAGTGATAGAAAATAACATTTATACTTGTTTCCAGACACATAAGTATAAGAACCATGGACAGAACTTAAATTATAAACAGAGAAAAGCATTGAAGGATTTAAGAAATGATGACATGCTTGTCACCAGACCAGCTGATAAGGGTGGCCCTATTGTATTAATGGATTCATCTGACTATAATGATAGAATGGTCAAACTTCTAGATGATAACAGATTTTATGAGAAAATTGATCAGGGGCTAGTTAGACAGAAGGTGTTTGATGTATATTATACACTTGATGACCTCCTTATGTCCTTGAGCATCACTGAGGAGTTATACCAATATTTTAAGGTTGAGAATCCAGTTATACCAGTTATACAGGGCCTACCCAAGATACACAAATCTCGAACTGACCCTCCCATGAGACCGATCGTAGCTGGACAAGGATGGGTGACTGAACCTTTATCCATCTACACAGAGATGACACTTAGACCTTTAGTTGACATAAACAACCATATTCTCAGAGATAGCAAACAATTTTTATTGGATTTATATACATATACCAGTAGTTTGGATGAAGGGAAAGAATATCTCCTGGTCACTTTAGATGTCGTTAGCTTATTTACAGTAATACCTAATGACGTAGGCATTTGCTATATACAAGATTATTTACACCTGCATTCTGATTTTACAGCAAACAAGATAGATCTACTTACATTATATTTGGAAATGGTTTTATCCAACAATGTCTTTATTTTTGGTAAAGATTTTTATTTACAGAAGGATGGCGTAACTATGGGCACTTCTTGTGCCAATAGCTACGCCAACCTAGTTATGGCAGCATGGGAGGAAAAATTCCTATATGAATCAGCTTTATTTAAAGAATTTGTAGGTTTATACCGCAGATTTGTGGACGACCTCTTTTTTATTTGGTTTGGAGATGTACAGACACTAAGGATTTTTTTGGATTTTATGAATTCCTCCACTGAATTTTTGAAGTTTACACTGAATTATTCTGATAGTAGGATTTCCTATTTGGACGTAGATGTGTTTAAGTTAGATAATGGACTTCTTAACACCTCAGTTCATCGTAAGTTGTGTCATCGGAATACACTCCTTTACAGGGGTAGTATGCACCCCACTCACATTTTTTCTAATATACTAAAAGGTCAGTTCATGAGAGCGTCTAGGTACAATCCTATGGATGATGGTTATCAAAAGGAAATAGAAGTATTGAGAAAGAGGTTTATTGACAGGGGGTATGATCATAACCTAATTGAGAAGGTCATCTTGGAAGTCAATGACCTGCGTTCCACTAGAGCTAGACCTTATTTTTCAGACCATTCTAGGGATTCTGTTGAAAGTATGCCACCTAATGGAATGGAGGTTAGGCGGTTATGTCCTTCACCAGAGATCTGAAGGAAGTGAAGAATATGTATTCCAAACACTGGGAGATTTTACTATCTGACAGTGAAATTGCTAGAATAGTGGGACCTAGACCAAAATTACTTTTAGAAATAAACCTAATTTAAAGAGGTTATTATGTAAACCGAGGAATATTGGACATAAGCAAATAGTCCCTAGAATAGACAGAAATACAGTACCCTGTGGTGCATGTAATCACTGTCGCTATATTAATGAAGAATTAATATTTGTACACCCGGTTACTGGATATACATTTCATTTTAATACTAATACTACTTGTAATAGTAAAAACGTTGTTTATTTAGCTAGGTGTGAAGCATGCCCCTCGTTTTATGTAGGGAAAACCAATAGGGCTTTTAAGGATCGCATTAGGGAACACAATTACCATATCAGAATGGGGTCAGATTCTAATGCATTAGCCAAGCACAATAGAACAACGGGCCCTGATCATGTTTTTAACTTTAGCATCATTCAACATTTAGCTATTAACTATAGAGGAGGTGACCTAATCAATCGGACCTTGGAATGTGAACTCCGGTGGATCATCAGGTGTAGAGCTGATGAAAAACCGGGCCTCAATGATAAAGTTCAAATCAAACCTTTTATGAAAGGTAGAAGGGTCCCTAGACCAAGATAACTTCTTTGTACATCATTATTATACTATTGTAGAAGTAGTCACCTTCAAATATATTACAGTATGTCTAAATTTTATACATTAGTTTTAACTTATTTATTCTTAACAATTTGGTATCATGTTCTTATATATTTAAAAGTTTGATTTTATGTTGTTTGTAGCGCTTTAAGCCTTTTTATCAGTGTCCACCAATTACTGAATAGGGCGGACTATTTAAATTGCTGTTACTGAATGTAATTTGTAAAGTCTGAGGAAGCCTAATGGCGAAAGCGCTTACTTCGTATGTATTTTGTGAATAAAGCTGTGTTTTTCACATCACACTTGGATTATTGACTACCATTTCCTGCAGAGGAGTAGTACCTGTGAATTTTACTTCATCTTTGGTTTGCTGACCCTTTTTTCATCTGGAGCAGTACCTGTGACATTTGGAACATTATATCAAAACCTCTCCTGAGCTGTAATAATACTGCGTAGCCACCGGTGACAGCGTTTTATGGTGACTGAATTGTTATATTTTTATTTATTTACGCTGTCGACCAGCTCTGTTGGTTTGCTGTGCTACCTGTTGTTCTATTTTCTATAACTGTCATTGTTAATAGTTTTTGCTTTCCCTTCAAAAAAAAAAAAAAAAAAAAACTTTCCTTCTCTCCCTCTCAAAATCTGTGCAAGTGCATGTGTGAGTGTTTGCCTTCCAGCCTATATTTTTAACATGGCTGAGAAAGCTAAAGCCCCTATTGGTTTTAAAAAATACCAGAAGTGCGGCCACAAGATTCCATCTTCTGACTTTCATTCGCTTTGTGTCTATTGCTTGGGTCCCATTCACTTACAAGAGGACTGCAGTATTTGCCACGGGTTCAGTCACTGAGCCCGCATTGAGAGATGTAACGAGCTTATTCTTAATGGTTTGATCCCCTCCACCTTCAGTGAAGCCTAAAACTGATATTTCCTCCCCTTTGTCATCATCTTCCTTGGGCAAAAAGAACAGCATCTTGGTTCCGACTTCTCCATCTGCACCGAGTACTAAGAAATTGAAATCTTCTGTTCCGAATGGATCCTTGGAACCTGAAGCCTTTGATTCTAGATTACTAAAAATTTCCCCAGCACCAACTATCTCGGGTCCTTCGACGTCGAAGGCTCTGGTGCAGGACAGTTTATCTGCTCCTTCTTTGATGGCACTGATTACATCAGCACAGACTACTGTATCTGAATCAAAGGAATTTTTTTTCCCAGGAATACTTGCTCCCCATCTGTAGACCCCTTTGCTGATGAGTTTCCAGATGTTGTTCTTCAGAGACCTAAATCCTCATCCATATTATCGATCTGTTCCAGCAAAAGTCTTTCTGAGCTCAATGTGGAGAGACTTGTGAATAAAATCTTGTGGGCAAGAGGACTTATAGTCCTCTTGGCTCCTACCCCTTCGGGTCTAGGAACCGACCTTCCTTCACCCACTGGCCACACAACAGAGTTTACTGTTCTGAGTCTCCTGGCACTGACTGTACCAGTCCCTGAGATTTCCACCTCTTCGGAACTGGTAATTCCCCTGAGCTCTTCAGTGGCTTCAGAACCAGAGACCTCTCTGAGCCGTAGCTACCCTGTTGGTTCGGGGGGGGGGGGCAGGACTCAAAACTTTATTTTCAGAGCAATCCCTGCTCCTCAGAGCTTTGGCTCGAATTAGCTCAGCACCAGCTTATGTCTCAAGGGTCGGCTCTTTGGAGTGGGGAGTGACCCTGGTCCCAAGGCAGTCTATTTTGGTTCTGGGCTCCCTTCCCACTTCGCAGGGGGTGGCTTTGAGGTGATGGTGAGAGCCCTGTCCCTTACAGTGACACAGTCGGCACCTTCCTCCTCTGAACAGGTACCCCCCCCTTTGATTCTGTTATTCTACCTGTCTCTCCACTGGGACAGCGAGTGCTGAAGTCTCAGGTTTCTCCGACTTAGTTTTTGTCATCTTCTGACACCTCCCCAGATTATCCCCCCCGAGGAGATTGCCCAGAAAAAAAAGTGCAAGAGGAAGCACTTAGATTCCCCTCAGGAATCAGTCACTGAAGACACAGATTTTGATGGGGGGGGGGAGGGTTCTCAAGGTCATCCCCTGAAGATGTCTCCTTTGGAAACATCCTAGAATTTTAAAGCAAAGGGGTGGCTGGAAGTGCCAAAATCCTTTCTCAGAGAATCAGTTTACCTGAAGGCTTTCGGCACTCAGCCATCTACCTCTTGGCTGCCCCTGCCTTCTGATGAACTGTTTCATTCACAGCGGATGTGGAAGACATCATCAAAGCCTTCCCCAGGAGACCAGACAAAGTCTTATCTGCCTCTGAAGACAAACTTTTCTGGGTGAAAGTGTTAGCAGTGGATGCCGTAGTCATAGCATCCACCACAAAAAAGGAATTAGCTGAGGAGAGTTCATCTGTTCATCCGCCCAACATGGAGTCTTAGGCCATGGATAGATTTGGGAAGTGGGTTTATGCTTCATCGACCTTTGCTTTAAGGTCTTTGAACTTCCTAGCACACTTTACAAGACTTCAGAGGGATCTGATCAAGGAATTGTCAGATACCCTGGTGGGAGCTATGGCTGTGGGAGTCCAAGAGAAAGTGGCTTCCCAGCTAGCCACCCTGGAGTCTGTGTCTGATTCATCTTAAGTGACATTTAGAGCAGCGGGTTCAGGCATAGCCATAAGGAGGCATATCTGGATGTTTGACTTTGCAGAACCATTCAAGTCTTCATTCATCAATGTTCCCTTTGACAGATCATCCTTGTTTGACCCAAAAGTGAGTGAGACTTTATCCAGGTGTGAAAGGATGGCAAGACCATTTCTGCTGTGGGCATATACTTTTTCCACTCCCCCCAAAGATCCTTTTCTGGGAACCAGAAATGCACTGGTAAGATGTGGCTCAAAAAGTCCCAAGGGCCTTTCCAGGACACACTTGGAGGCAGTTCCCCCAGGGGCAGAGGGGGGAACCAAAATGGAACTAGCCACCCTCATGGCAGAGGTGGTCCGCAGAACCAGGACTTCAGGGATTCTTTTTTGAGTAAACCTTTTCAGCATTCCTGAATGGAGACCCAATTGTCTTCCTCTGGAGGCAGTTGGGGGATACTTATTCTTGCTCCTAAACACCTGGCTAAACATAACAATAGATTCTTGGGTGCAACGGATTTATCCAGTGGTTATACCATTTCCTTTTCCCATCCTTCCTGTGTACACAAAGAAATACCCGATGTTCCACCCAATCAGAGGGATCCAGCAGTTCAAGAAATTCAAAACCTGCTAGATAAAAGGGTCATCCAAAAGTCCAGTCAGACCAGAAAGGATCCGGAACCTACTCAAGATTCTTTTTAGTGCCAAAAAAGACAGGGGACTGGAGACCGATTTTTGATCTCAGTGTGCTGAACAAATCAGTTCACCAAACAAAGTTCTGGATGGTCACAGTAGAGTGAATTCTTAGTTTTCTGAAGAAAGACGACTAGATGTGCTCGACAGATCATCAGAATATGCATTACCACATAAAGATGAACAATCAGTCCAGGAAGTTCCTTCTGGAGCCCATGGCCATAGTGACCACAGATGCCTCCCAGATGGGGTGGGGGGGGGCATTTCCTGAGCAGGATGGTCCAAGGCACTTGGTCCCTGTTAGAGCCCAACTTGTGTATCAATGTGTTGGAGTTAAGAGCGGTGCTTGTAGCATTGCAGGCCTTTCAAACAGCTCTTCCTCAGGGGACAGTTGCAATTCAAACAGACAACATGTCAGTAGTTTGGTACATTAACAAGCAGGGAGGAAGCAAGTCTTATCCTCTTTGTCAAGAAGCCCTCATAGTGTGGCAGTGAGTGATCTCTTCCAACCACAAAGCATATTCTAGGGAATTCCAATGTGATTGCAGACAAACTAAGCAGATGTATCCTCCAACCTCATAAGTGGTCTCCTCAATCCAGAAGTGGCAGAAAAGATCTTCTGTCAATGGGAGTCGACCTTCCTGTGATCTGTTTGCCTCTCCTTTAAACAAGTGCAGCAATTACTTTGCCCTGATTCCCCCATCCAGGGAAGTCACCAAGACATGCTGTCCTCCACAGTTGCCCCCCCCCCCCGGTCTCCTGTACACCTTTCACCCGACCTCGAATTCCAAAATTCCTGCAGAAAGCACTCAGTTTGAAGAGCACAGTAATCTTCATTGCCCCCCTTTGGCCTTGACAGATTTGGTTCCCCTTCCTTTGGTCTCATATTCTGGACCTGATTCCAGACCTTCTGTCCCAGCCCGAAGGACGTGTTCATCCACATATTTTGAACCTCAAGCTCACGACGTGGTTCCTCCAATTCCATTAGTTGCCAGGTGTCTAAATCTTTCCTTTCCAGTATGCCACATCCTCCTATCTTCTCATAAAGCTTCCACTCGTAAACTGTACTCTAGCAAATGGAAGAGATTTGCCATTTGGCCCCATGAAAAATATATTGATCCCTTTTTTGTGTCTATAGAGCATATTTTAGACTTTTTAGCCTCTCTTTTTAATGCTGAAGAATCCCCATCTACCATCTGACTACAGTTAGCTGCAATTTGCAATTTCCACAATGCTTTGGAAGAAAGTTCTTTAGCCTCTCATAGACTTTGTAAATTATTTTTAAGAGGCACACTTTTATTGAAATCTCCTTTCAAAAATCCGACACCACCTGGGGATCTAAACTTAGTGATATAGACCATAATACTTTCTCCCTTTGAACCCTCTGCAGAATGTAATCTGAATTTTTTTGTCTTGGAAGACATTGTTTTTGGTAGCTGTAACTTCTGCCAGGAAGATCTCAGAAATTCAGGCCTTGTTGTGTAAACGTCCTTATCTGATTTTCTACAGAGATAGTTTATTTACAAACAAACCACTCTTTCCTACCCAAGGTAGTCTCTGAGTCTAACATCAATCAAACTATTAATTTACTGGTTTTCTTTCGAAGCATTTCCAACAAAGACGAGTATTCCTTACATTTATTAGATGTTCACAGACAATTACGTTTCTGTCTTCACAGAACAAAAGACGTTCAAAAATCTGACAATTTATTTGTTTCCTTTTCCAGTGCAAAGTTTGGCAAGCTAGTCAGCAAGGTGACTCTGGCTAGATGGCTAAAGGACTGTATTTCATTTATCTATGATCAGAACAAAATAGCCTTGCCTAGGCCCGTGAAAGCCCATGCTACAAGATCTGTAGCCACTTCAGCAGTTTTCCAGTCTAGAGCTTCAGTGGATGATATATGTGCAGCGGCTACTTGGGCTTCTCCCCATACCTTTATTACTCATTACAATTTGGACTTGGTCTGTAGGGGAAGAGCATCCTTTAGTTTGATGGTGCTCGGGGAATATCCTTCCGAGTCCTCCCAAGATTTAAGATAGCTGGAGATTCTGTCCCATATGTCAAGGATAAAATTAAGATTTACAACATCAGATAAAGAAGTTATGTACTTTCCATATCCCCTCCATCCCCCGGCCTTTAAAGAATTTTTTGGTGGAACGGATTATATACCCTTAAATTATTGTGATCTTTCAAGCATAGCTGATATGGCTTCCCTTTGGGCTTTATCTATTATCTGTACATTTTCTGTAAACTTGATTTGAGATAATTGTGGGACTGGGATTGTGGGTAGAAGTGAAGCTCGAGAGTTTTTGGTTGGAGCAAGCTGTAGTGATGGCCAAGTTCATTCCGGTATCAGAACCGAACCCCGTATGTGTAGGCTAAATGAAGATGGACAACACAGATGGAACGTTATGGTACATACATAACTTCTTTTTTCCTCATATTTCTGTTGCATTAAACTCTTACCTTTTCACCTGAAACACCTTAACGTTATAGGATGCATCAGAAACATCTGACATTCTACAGCACTGACCTTATTTGTAGGGTAAAGTTTTATTTACATGTTGTAGTTACACTTAGTCCTGCAAGTTGCTAAAAATGAAGTACCACTTTGGATACTAGATGATTTTTTCAACCTTGTGGGCAGCCCATATCTACTCTGACTGCGTCTAACAGCTATACTCACCTTGGTGATCTTTGAGGTACTCCAGCCTCCTCCTGCACAGGTGCATGCTCTCTGTAATTGCTTCAGAGCTGAGGAGAAAGAAGTGGGAGGGATTTAGAAATCTACATGACAAATATTGGCATTTTGCATTTGCAGGTAATCTAGGGTTACTTACAGTGGTTGTTGCACTCTCACCTCAGCCTCCCATCAGCCCAGGAGGTTAGAATTGCATCTCCCTAAGTCACTGTAGTGGTGTCACCATCATTCCCCATTATAGGGGATTCCATTGGCATGTCAAGATGTTCCCGGGTTCTGCTTTATATTGAGGGCCTTCAATTTCTGGTATATGTCAGGGGTCCTGCCTTGCTTGTAGATTTGATACAGTAGGTGGAGGAATATTTTTGTTTCCCCAACACACCACTTTTGTACTTGGAATTCTGCATCAGTGTCTCCCCCAGTTGCCATAGTAATGTTTATAACAAGTTGCAGAAAAAAATGCTTGAAAATTCATGGCCACACAAGTTTTTCCATGTGCCTAGCCTGATGGGGGGGGGGGGGGTCAGCTCATGTGTATGCCCTTTAGTAGAAAAGGTCGGTATTCATTAGTTACTGCTAGCTGTATGTGTTTCTGAATCTTACAAGTTTGTGTGACCATGCATCATGAAAATTCATTTACCAGAATGCAGCAATGTTTACTGAAGTCTGACCTTTATCATTGATAGTTACAACAAAGAAAGTTGTGAGTTTCTATATAAGATTTATTGTTACAAGGTAAACTTAACAGTTCCATGTTGTGTATTAACATTTATTGATTTCTTTTTATAGCTAACTAGAAACCTTTAATAATTTTACTATTGTTCTACATTGTGTTCAGTTTTCCATCATTAGTAACTAGCAGTAGACTACTATCTTAACTTTCTTTAGAAGTCTTTATTTTCATATGTGGATAAAATACTATTGCATGTTAAAAGTAAACAAATGATAGATCATGTTTACTTTTACATCTTAAATTTCCTTTTATTTTGTTACATTTTCCTTTTTTTTACACATTTTTTGGGGAAGATATAGGTATTTACAGTAGACTTGTGGTTCATGCATTCCCTAACCTATTTACATTGTTTTCTCTGAATAAATGCATGGCTTACATTGCTTTGGTGTGTCTGTTTATCTACCACCAGTAGTCCTCCTTGTGGGGAATATGGCATGAAGAAACAAAGATAATTTGGAACAACAGTAGATATGTGAGGGAGACTTGTACCATCCTACTTCAGTACCTTGCCAATGAAAGTGTTGATTCCCTGAATGGAAGATACTATTCTTCTCTCAAATTCTGAGTGACAGATGACTCAATAAGGTTGGTAAAGCCAAAATGTAACATGTACTACTTCAGTGACCTCTCTGATAATATACCATTGAACTACACAAATTGTATTTGCCTGTTTTTTTTTTAGACATAAAATGTAGTTTTATCATCTAGCTTTTACTTCATCTTATGAAGGAAAACCCAAGATTCCTTCAGTAAATAAGGTAAGTAATTGGGATCCTTACAAAGGTAAGCGTCATGACAGTGAGACAGCATCTAGCAGCACTGCTTGTACTTTGTTCCTACCTT
Organism: Protopterus annectens; assembly: GCF_019279795.1. Classification (NCBI taxonomy): domain Eukaryota; kingdom Metazoa; phylum Chordata; order Ceratodontiformes; family Protopteridae; genus Protopterus; species Protopterus annectens. Next base: position 226,564,181 of record NC_056746.1, read on the forward strand.
ATTACCTGCTGCAATGAAATGTTTGGCTCCTAATGGGTCTTCATCTCATTGATATAGGTATCAGGAGCTAAGACTTAACAGAAACTGTCCAAGACAGTTAGAACAGTGGGTGTGTCTCTAGCTTTTATGTCTGCCTTATGATAGGAAATTTTAGGAACATATTAAATAATGTCTATTTACACATATAAATATGGTTTGCATCTGTGTGTATAAAAAATCAGTTTTCTGTAAATCTTTTGTAATATTACACTTTCATCATTCAAAGAATTGCTGAGCTAGTAAATAAAAAGTCTGAAAATATTTGAAAATAACTGTTGTATGAAATTATTTTCATTTTATATGTTTAGCTTGTAAGTCTAAAGTGCAGATTCCTAAAAATCTGTATGATTATTTTGTAAATTAAATGTAACACACTGGCACATGGTGTAAATAAGTTTACTGTCAAAATGTGGAAAATCAAAATAATTTTCCACCTTTTGATCGAACCAGTATGCCGAAATTGGTAGTAATGATTTACCAAAATTTCGTAAATGGTAACACAGAATTAACATTTGAACACTGGAAGTTCCAGTGTTGAAAGTCTGTGTTACTGGTAACGTTTTTGCAGTGGGGGACAAGACCCCATGCACCCCCACACCCCCTGCATATTATATATTCCATCTCCAAGAACGCACTACAGTGAGAAAAGGGTACATTTTCCAATCCGCACTGTAGTGCGACCTGTTATCAGAATGTCAAGTCTACATTAGCGAAGGCACACTACCATTCGCTAATGTGGAGTCAAACATTTTCCAGATTGGCATTATGAAAACTTGAAAACAGCCTTTCAACCTTCCCAGCTTCGCTTAAGTGCTGATCTAAATTTTGATAGTAAACCATATGTGTGTGTGTGTGTGTGTGTGTGTGTGTATATATATATATATATATATATATGTATGTATGTATGTATGTATATATGTGGCTCATATATGGTCCAAACAGCCTTTGTGTACTTGCAGATCATTATCGCTGCCTGTTTAAAGTAATTCTGATGATATTTGTCTAATAAAATGTAGAATTATTAACATTCTTCTCCTCACTCTTTTTTTGTAAAGGCACCATTTGGAAAGAGCTGAGCTGTTGGGTCACTATCCCATCTCTCACTTCTGGGATCCAGATGAATCAAGATTGTTTGCATGCGAGGTGGTAAAGGCACTGCTGGGTCCAAATAAGCAGTGCGTTCTTGATGACAGCAAGAGGGAAGGCAGCTCAGAGGTAATCTTAAAAAGGACTGATGAATTGCATAAGTGTTTTCATAAAACTGAAATATGTTATACATAGCAATATAGTTATTTAAAGTTGGAAAGTCATAACTGGAAATACCAGTCAGCACTAGTAGCATTTCTAGAGGAATGATGAATTGCTTTGGGAATTATTACCAGGCAAACTGGCCCTGAAGGTCAGAGCCTAGTTCTTACAGAAGCAACAGAAAAAATGTGAAAGTATAATGAACAATACCCAGAGATTTTGAAAGATGTAAAAAAAAAAAAAAAGAAACCTGGACATGGGAATGATTAAGAGATCTGATATGGTGCAATAGTTATGCAAAGGAGAAAGCCAAGCTATAAAAAATATAAAAAAGTCTCCAAAGGTATTTGAAGAGAAATACAGGCAAAGGCACCCAGATATAGAAACTTTTTAACAAGGGGAGATATAGCACAGAGGATTAGTAAGATAAAATTAAACAGATAGAAATTGATATTATGGAATACCTGTAAAGTTAAGGATTTAGTGTAGAAAATCGTACACAGCTAATGTCACAGCATGATGAGTACCTAAATTAAGAAGAAACTGTTGGAGCGGAAGACATCTGAAGAAGAAAGATGGACATGGGACAGAAAAAGAGATTTGATATGGTGCAATATTTATACAAAGATTAAAGCAAGCTAATCAATACAAAAATCAGCACCAAAGATATTTGAAGAGAACTACAGGAAAAGGCACCCTAATATGGAAAATTTCACAATTCAAAAAATAAGAAAGGAAAGAGAAAGTGGAAAAGAAGATTTGTAATGGAGAAATTAAAGAAATAGAAAGTGAAGTTAGAGATTGCATGCAAGTGAAGGATTTAGTATAGAAAGTCCAATAAAGGTAATGTCACAGCATGATAAAACAATGAGTCTCCAAACTATGGAGAAACAAATGGAATGGGAGGCATCTGATGACTTGCCACATGATGCTGTGGAGCCTTCAGCAGAAAACTGGTATAAAAGTTATGGTGGAGTTACACTGTAAGAGAAGGAGCAGGAAGCAGTGGCAACTCTGATCCAGACAATGTTGTGGAGTGATGAGCCAATGAGTTCCCATATGAAACAGCAGCTGATGTCACAGGATGTAGATGAAGAAAGATATACAACAGGAAGATGTTCTGAAACTTTCTGTAGAATGCCCACAAAAAACAGAGAGCAAAGAGTGCGTTCTCAGTTTAGAAGAAGATAACCTAAGTGAAGAGTTGCTTGATTTAATATAGATGGATAGGCATATCAAGATTGATGTAAGAAATAGCTTACAGAGAATAAAAAAGACCCAAAATATTAGAAGTCTGATAAAGCAAATTGACACGTTATTCAACAATAGTAACACACAATTTTATTTTGTCTATCTCACCTTCATTCTTGCTGGTTGGGATCGGAGCCGAGGATCGGCTCCGACTTGGCCATCTTCAATAGCTCGAGAGCTGTTTACTGGCTCAAAGCTACCCCTTATCCCATAATGCCTAGCGATAACTACCCAATTCTCGTTTGCCACTTCAGCTGCGAGGGTGTCGTTTTTCTGGTTCAGGCTCATATATTTAGCTTTTTGTGTAAACTTTCCTTCTAAATTTAAAGTTTTTCTAGTATTTTTTTCTATTTAGAATAGTTATACTTGTTGCTGTTATTTTTTCTTGTATCTCGCCCTTGTGTTAGAACTCGTTTAAGTTAGAGAGTTCTTCCCGCCCCTCCCCCATCCCTAAGTTAACCGTTTAACTTAGAGGCTCTCCTTTTTCTCTTTTTTTCTCTTATTGTTATTAAAAAAAAAATTATTGTAGTTAGCATAGTACTGGTGTGTTTGTCTAAGTTAGTACTGTTTTTTGCGTCAGTAGTTACTTCTTAGTCCTTTTTAGTACAGCATGTCTAAGGAAGCTAATGTTTCTGGTTTTAAGAAGTGTGACTCATGCTGTCAGAAAATGTCTCTGACAGATGGCCACACTAGTTGCGTCTACTGTTTAGGCGCTGTTCACCTGCAGGACTCTTGTTCTATTTGCCATGCTTTTAGTCCAAGAGTCCTGCAGGAGCGTAAGAACAAACTAATTCTTAGGGGTCTGTTAAAACCCCAGGATTCACCGGCAAAGAGTTCACAGCCAGTGAAATCCCCAAAGTCCACTAAGCCATCGGCTCCATCCTCGGAGCCGACTCCTATGCTGGATTTACCTTTCAAGTCGGTTACGGCTGGCACCGACAAGACAGTCTCCCCATCAGCTCCATCGGATGTTTTGCAGCCGTCGCGGAGTCACAAAAGGCTGAGGTCCCCTTCCTTAGAGTCGGTGCATTTGACTCCTCTTTCTCCATTGCTTCAAAGTGAGCATAGCCACCGGTCCTCTCACTCCTCTTGGTCGTCTAGGCTGTCGGATCACAATGTGGAGAGAGTAGTCAGTAGGTTGTTAGTCGCAGACACTAACTAAATTATTGTCCAGCCCCTCAACAGGTATCGGCTCCATCCACTTCAGTTGATATTCCTCCTCCGACTCCAATGAGTTCGGAGCCGGAGTTTGTTGGGGTTTGGGTAGTGGAACCATTGGCTCCGATCACCATATCCTCTTCGGTTCTGACCTTGGCTCCGATTACATCGATACTTCCTTCAGTCGAGGGATCTGGTCACCAGAGCTTCCTCGTCATCTCTGAGACCCTTGTCCGACCCCATTTTCCCTCTCGGAGCTTCGGCGCAGGTGAGCTCGGCTCCAACATCGGCCTCGGAGCCGCTCCCCTCAACGCGGAGAAAGATTCCTGTTTCCTCAGATCTTTCTCTTCCTCGAGATGGGGACACCTTTGAGGTTATGCGGAGCATGCTGTCCCCTGAGTCAGCTCCACCACCGGCTCCACCGACTCAGTTCCCTATAGTGTCTGTGCCAACCTCTGCTCCTCTTCCAGACCCTAAGTGTATGGAACCGATGGTCCAGGACACCCCATTGGGTGTTTCCTCTTCTTCTGAGGCCTCCACTGATCTCTCAGAGGAGCCCCCTCGGAAGAAGAAGTGCAAGAGGAAGCACATTGACTCCCCGGAGTCTGTCACTTCTGATTCGGACTTAGATGATTCGGAATGATCCCCGAGATCCCCCTCTGAAGATATTTAGTTCACGGACATCCTTGAAATGCTTAGGCAGAGGGGGAACTGGACTCCCCTAGCCCCTACCGAGGATGAGTCCGTATTCCTGGATGCTTTTGGTTTCCGACAGTCCACCTCCTGGGTTTCTCCACCTTTCGATCCACTCATGTCTGTAGTGACTCAAAAGGCTTGGTCAGCTCCGGACACAGTGGAGCAAACTCCGAGGAGACCAAATAAGTTCATTACAGCCCCCCAGGATAAGCAGTTTCTTTCTAAGGGTGTGCCCGTTGATGCCATGGTTGTAGCAGCCACCACCAAAAAAGAGATGGCAGAGACCTCTTCATGTGTTCATCCTCCTAACAAGGAGTCTAGGATGATGGACAGATACGGAAAGCGAATGTTTGCTTCAGCAACCTTCTCCATGAGGTCCCTGAACTACTTGTGTCACTTTACTCGTCTTCAGAGGGATCTCCTAAAAGAGCTAGGAGATACCCTTCAAGATCCTACAGCTGAGGGAGTTCAAGCCAAAGTAACTTCCCAGCTAGCGACTCTTGATTCCGTAGTCAACTCCTCCATGAAGCTCATTTCCTATGCCGCCGATGGAGCAAGTAGAGCCGCGGGCACTGCTGTGGCCCTCAGGAGGCATGCTTGGATGTGGCTGTGTAATTTTGCGGAACCCTTTCAAGCGTCCTTCACCAACACCCCCTTTGATGGCTCCTTTCTCGTTGGGCCACAGTTGAAAGACACTTTGACTAGGTGTGAGCAAGAAGGCAAGACTCTCTCTGCCGTGGGAGTTCATTTTTCCACTCCCTCAAGACCCTTCCCCAAGGGTCAGAAGAGTGGGAAGATGTGGCTCCGCAAATCTCAGGGTGCCTTGTCTGACACACGTAGTGAATTTTCCACCAGAGGCAGAGGGGGAAACAATAATAATAGATGCCGCCCTCATGGCAGAGGGGGTCCGCAGAACCAGGACAACAGAGAATCCTTCTCTGACAAGCCCTTCCAGCATCCCTGAAGGGTTGCCCGGCTGCTCACCTCTGGAGGCAATTGGGGGAAGACTTTTGCTGTACCCAAAAGCCTGGCAAAATTTAACAAGAGACAGATGGGTACTGTCCATTATATCCGGAGGTTACAAAATTCAATTCCATCAAACCCCCTTACAGTCAAAGAAGGGCCCTTCCAGATGTTCCACCCAATCTGAGGGAGCAAGCACTTATAGAAGTTTCAAAACTGCTAAGGAAAAGAGCCATCCAAGAGGTCCCCGCAGACCAGCTCATATCCGGAATTTACTCAAGGCTCTTTTTAGTACCAAAAAAGACAGGGGAGTGGAGACCCATTCTGGATCTCAGCCGATTAAACAGATCTGTACAAAGAACAAAGTTTCGGATGGTCATGCTACAGTCCATTCTACCCTTTCTGGGTCAGGACAATTGGATGTGCTCAATATATCTTCAGGATGCGTACTACCATATCAAGATGGACAGACGTTCCAGGAGATTACTTCACTTTTGGGTGGGGGCCAGTCATTACCAGTCCAGAGCTCTGCCCTTTGGTCTCACCACAGCCCCCACCCAGGGTGTTCACCAAATGTATGGCAGTGGTCACGGCTCACCTGAGACGTCAAGGATTCCAGGTGTTTCCATATCTAGACGACTGACTCCTCACTGCTACCACCAGGCATCAACTCCTACAAGCACGGGATTACACAATCGCTTTTTGCACCCAGCTAGGTATTACCATAAATTTCAAAAAATCTGCCTTGTTGCCCTCTGTCTATCACGTACATAGGAGCAGAATTAAACACAAAGGAAATGTTTGCAAGGTTACCACTGGAAAGAGTGTCTACTTTTTGTCAACAAGTGCAAGTTCTAATGCAGAGCAAGAAGATTCAAGTCAGATATGTCCTTCAAACTCTAGGCTCCATGGCAGCTGCCATCCTCCTTCTTCCATTGGCGCGTTTCCATATGAGGATTCTTCAGTGGCTTCTTTTCACACAGTGGTCTTTCCAAGAGCTACCCATGTCTCACATGATCATGATTACAGAAGCATGCAGCAGGCACCTTTACTGGTGGATGGTCTCCTCACTAGTGACTCAGGGCAGACCCTTCATTCAGCCCCCTCCGGTAGCCACAGTGACCACAGATGTCTCCTTGATAGGGTGGGTGGGCATTATCTGGACAGGACAGTCCAAGGCACTTGGCGACCTCACGAGTACCATATGCACATAAATGTCCTAGAAATGAGAGCCATGCTCCTAGCGTTGCAAGCTCTTCAAGACTCTCTTCCTTCCGGGACCATTGCAATCCAAACAGTCAATATGTCAGTAGTGTAGTACATCAACAAACAGGGTGGGACCAAATCTTACCCCTTGTGTCGAGAAGCACTCAGACTGTGGCAGTGGGCGATTTCCTCCCAATGTTTTCTAATTACAATGCACATCCGTGGGAGATCCAACGCCCTAGCGGACAGGCTCAGCAGAGCTATCCTCATGCCTCACGAGTGGTCTCTGAATCAGGAAGTTGCGGACCTGATCTTCCGCAAATGGGGACAGCCTTGCTACGATATTTTTGCCACCCCATTCAACAGCAAATGCAGCAACTACTTCTCCCTCCTTCCGCTTCCAGGTCACCTACCCAGGGATGCTCTAGTCAACGATTGGCCTCAGGGACTCCTTTGTGCATTTCCTCCCTTTCCCCTTATACCAAGACTCATACAGAAAGCAAAGTCTTTGGGTTGCAAAATGATCCTCATTGCCCGCTACTGGCCTCGACAGATGTGGTTTCCGTTCCTACACCTCTGTCTTCTCGATCAGCCCTGGACTCTGGACCCGATTCCAGATCTACTGGTTCATCAATCAGGTGGGTTGAATCAGTCCCTTCAGACTCTCCAGCTCACAGCTTGGTTGCTCCACTTCCAGCCCTAGCCATGCTCCCTAGCATTTCCCCAACAGTCCGTGAGATTATTGTTTCCTCACACAAGTCCACCACCAGGACTATTTAGGCTAGCAAATGGAAACGTTTTTCTTATTGGGTTGAGTCTAGGAATGTGGATCCCTTCTCAGCCCCAGTCCATGAGATCCTAGAGTTCATAGCAGAACTGTTTCACTCTGGAGCCGCTTCCACTACCATTTGGGTGCAATTAACAGCCATTTCTAATTTTCACATCGGGTTACAGAATTCAAGCATCATGTCTCACAAGCTCTGTAAACCCTTTTTGAGAGGGACATCTCTTCTTAGACCTCCAGTGAGAGACTCCCCACCTCCCTGGGACCTTAATGTAGTCCTAGCATCCTTAATTTTGCCTCCTTTTGAACCAGCAGCATTATGCTCCATCAAATTTCTCTCCTGGAAAACACTCTTTCTGGTTGCTATTACTTCAGCCAGATGAGTCTCAGAACTACAGGCACTATGTGTCCGTACCCCTTATCTGTTTTTTCATAGGGATAGAGTTTCTCTGAGGACAAATCCTTTGTTTCTTCCCAAAGTCTGCTCTGAACATAATTTAAATCGATCTATAGATCTCCCCGTTTTCTTCCCCATTCATAGCAACAAGGCAGAGTACAAACTTCGCCAATTGGACGTGCACAGGCAATTGCGTTTTTACCTTCATAGAACTAAAGAAATAAGAAAATCAGACCAATTGTTTCTGTCTTATGCCTTAAACAAGCAAGGTCTCCCAGGTTCCAAGGTTACTTTATCTAGATGGCTATCCCATACTATTTCATTTATTTATCAGTTATGGGATAAGGAATTACCATCTAAACTGAAAGGTCATTCTACTAGGGCATTAGCCACCTCTGTAGCTTTCCAGTCTAGGTTGTCCGTGGATTCCATATGTGCAGCTGCTACGTGGGCAAATCCTCATACCTTTATTTCTCATTACAAGATGGATATGGTCTCCCGGAGCAGAGCTGATTTTGGTTCCACTAATTTGAAGAGTCTATTCCACTGAGCCACCCAGGATTTTAGGTGCTAGGGACGCTGTCCCAACCAGCAAGAATGAAGGCGAGATAGACAACTTAACATAAAGAAGTTATGTACCTACCACAACGTTACATGTTAGTTGTCTTCATCTCGCCTTTTTTCTTGCGTCCCGCCCTCTGTCCCCCTGTCCTAGTGGATCGAGAGGAGTCCCTTTTCACTGGCTGAGTATTCTTTGTTTCCCTCTATTGATTTAGAGGATATGGGAGGTATAAGTCAACCAGTTCTTTTGACTGGTTTATTCTCGTTATGTCTGGAGTTAGCTATTTCAAATGAGATCTGGGTAGCTATCGCTAGACATTATGGGATAAGGGGTAGCCTCGAGCCAGTCAACAGCTCTCAAGCTATTGAAGATGGCCAAGTTGGAGCCGAGGATCGGCTCCGATCCCAACCAGCAAGAAAAAGGCGAGATGAAGACAACTAACATGGAACGTTATGGTAGGTACATAACTTCTTTTTCATGTGACATAACAGAAGTAAACTGGATACATTACTGTGCAGCTAAATTAATAAGAGATAAAAGCTTAGCACAAAAGCACAGAGCAGGAAGGGAAAGTAAGGGAAGAAATAAAATGCCATCGTGGAAGCACTGAATAGGGAAAACTATAAAGCAATTAAGAAAAGAAGTGTCACAGTTAGAAGAATATAGAAGAGGGAACAGATAGACAAACATACTTACATGTGGTAAAAGCAACACACAATATCAGAACACACCAGGATCTATCATACACCATTGCAAACAAACTAAATATATCGGGACAGGCCGAACTACTTAGAAGAAATGCAGATAAATATAAAGGAAAAGTACAAAATGAACAATTTATTAATGACCCAAAAACAAGAACTGGGAAATAAATAAAAATGAATAGAAACACTACCAAAAAAAAGAAATAGACACATTTTGGAGAGATATGTATGAAAACCTTACAGAATATAACAAAGATGCTGCATGGATAGAAAAATCAAAATAAACAGTAAGGAGTTCTAATGTACAGGATACAAAATGGGATGAAGTAACTGCCACAGAAATTGAACCAAAATTAAGAAAAACTCCTAAATGGAAAATCCCAGACCCAGATGCAGTACCTGACTTCTGGCTAAAAGTATTAATGCCTTTATACACAGATTTAGCCCTGAGTAAGAATTAATTATAAATGTATCACAAACAGACACCAACCTGGTTAACAGCAGGAAAAAATGATACTCCTCCTAAAGCATGAACCAGTAAGCTATCCTGAAAACTATAAAACAATAACTTCTTTTCTGACAAAGTGTAAACTATATACTGGAATTGATGCAAATAATGTGCATAATCATTTAGAGAAAAAAATTCAACCATGGCAATAGAACAAAAGGATAACCGAAGGAAATCGTATGGGGCAAAGTACCATTTTTTCTAAGTAAAGCCTTAGCAGGGAATTTTATATATATATATATATATATATATATATATATATATATATATATATATATATATAGGCAAAGAATCAAAGTATGGCATGAATAGATTACAAAATAGCATTTGATAGCATCCCACATTCAGGGATAAAGGAGTGCTTATAAGGATGTATTAAGATGCATCCTACAGTGATCAATTACATTACAATTACAGTGGCAAAAAGAGAGACAGATGTAAAGTCTTCCAGTCTGAGTTATAGCTAGGGTCTATTCAATTTAGAATAGTTTTAAAAACTACTAATTTGAAATATTTATTTAAATCCAGAAAATTAATACCACCTGAGTCCCATGATTTACTATGACGTTGAAAAGCTATTTTCTGTTTCTTTAGAAACTAAAGGCATTTTAACATTGTGGTGTTAATTTATTTTATATGTTTTTTGTCTGGAGGAAGAGCTAAAGCCTGTATTATATATAATATTTTCTGGGGAAAAAATATTTTTTGCAATCTATTTTCAAAGGAAATTATCATTTTATTTCATTTGATAGTTAATTCTGTAATGGTGTCTGGGATTCTTTTTATAGTTCATGTCTTTAGTGTCCTCTAAAGTATACATAGTTACACCTAAATATTTTATCGTTGTAGTCTGTTCAACAGTAATATTATTTTTATGCAGTTGTGATATTCTGTTTTATTTAAATGTAATGATTGTGACATTGAGTTATTAATTTTTAATCTTGAGTATGCTTGAAATTTATTAATAATGAGTATTACTTTGTTTATTGTTACTTGTGAATTTGAAAGAGTCAATAGAATATCGTTGACAAACCATATGAATTGTAGTTATATGATGCTTGTATACCTTTTAGTCTGGATTTGTTTTGAATAGAGACCTTATTAATTATATAGCTAAGGCAAACAATACAGGAGGTAAGGGACAACCCTATTCCCCTAGTCAATGAGATATATTCAGAAGTAAAAGAACATAATTTAACATGAGCTTTATTATTGTTATATAGATTTTTAAGAGAAAAATAATTTGTGTAGGAAAGTTAAGTATCTCAAGTGTTTTAAATAAATAATTCCAATGTAAGAAGTCAGAGGCCTTCTAAGTATATAAACTCAAAAATATAGCTTCTTATTTTCTGTTATTAAGGATGTCTGTAAGAGTTGCAGTTTTTTGATATGATCATATGTTTGTCTCTTATGTGTAAAACCAGTTTGATGTGGATTAATTACTTGAGATAAGGCTTCTTTTAGTCTAAGATTCAAGATTAACATAAAACATTTATAATCATTATTTATGAATGAGGTAGGTCTATATGGGGAGCATAATTGAGAATTCTTGTTTTTTTTTATACTGGTGTAATTAATGAATATTCCCAAGATGGGTGAATAATTTATTTGTTTTTAATTTCAAAGAGAGTGTTATGTAAAAAAATTATAATAGAGGGTGAAAATAGCTTACATATTTCAGATATTATTCCATTAGTACCAGGTGCATTATTAGGTTTAAATTGTTGGATTTTATTTTTGAGTTCTTTGTAAGTAATCTGTTTAAGCAAATAATTTTCTGTTGTAGGTGTAATCTTTACCAGATGTGGGAGGACTATACTTGGATTTAAATTCAATTCTATATGACCCAATTCCAGATTTAAAGATGTATAATATTGTCTGAAAGTGTCTAAAATATCTCTAATTTCAGTATATGTTTTATCTTTATTTTTTATCTCAGTGACTTTATTAGTTTTAGATTGAATCTCAACTCTTCTATATAAGATATACGTATTTTTCATTGGCATGGCAGATGAGGCCACTTACAATTTTTCTACTACTAATGCTGTTGTACTTGAAAGAATTTCAGATTACCTTTTGTTTAAATTTTCAGCCGTAACTATTATGGATCTATATTAAATTAACAAAAGCTGGTAACAGTGAATACATCTTACCCGACACATAAAAAGCAAAATCTACAAACCACTAATGGCCATGTCCACACATTTTTTCCTCAGGAAAAAATTCACATGGCCTTGCAAAAAACATAAACTTTAAAACACTAATCAAGTGGGGAGGGCTTCACCCCTCACACCCCCCAATGTGGGGGGCTGTGCCCCTACCTCCTAACTAAATATACCAACTCCAAGATTGCTCTACATTGAAGAAAAGGGCAATTCCCGACAATGGCCAACTGAATTTTTCCCAGAGGAAAAAAAATTGTGGACGTGGTCATTCGCAGTTTGCAGAGTTCGATGTTTGTGTGTCTGGTAAGACGTATTTGCTTTTACCAGCATTCGTCAATTTAATATAGACCTACTATTATAGATTGTAATTACTTTTATAATTTGCTTTAGCTTTATGTAATTCATTTTGTAATCTCTCTAGTTCAGATTCCCATTCTATTGACTTGTGGTTGTACCAAGTAGTAATTTGCCCTATATGTATGCTTTAAGTGAATCCCAAATTATAATTATATTTGGTTCCTCTGTGTAGTTTGTTTGAATTAAAATTCTACTTCAGAAATTAGTTAGGGCTTATAATCTTTAATTTGGTTATGTACGCTGGTATTCTGGATACAGATGGAAGTTTCTTGTATATTGTTTCAAGTTTTAAGATAACATTATGGTCAGATATTGGACAGGGTATAATATTAAACTCTAATATTTTTGTTGTTGCATCTTGTCAGTTCTAGTCTCTGTGCCACTGTCAAATAAATAATGAGAAAATTTTAATAATTTATGGTCTTTTAAGGAGAATGTATCCTTTAACTTTAAAATCTCTATCCAGGTTTTGAGAGCTTTAGCTGTGGGAGTCGGTCGTCATTTTCCTTTAGCAGTCTCTGTGTTTAATATAATATTAAATTCTCCACCTATTATTAAGTTACTATTGCCATTATCAAGAATAATAGCGAAATATTTTGGCTTAATTTAAACTCATTCCAGGACACCAATAGCAATTAACTAGAGTCCGCATTCTGTTATTATATTTTGTTGTTAAAAGATTAGTCCATCTTTATTGTCATATTTATATAATATTTCAGGAGATGATACATTTTCTTTCTGTAATGTCATAACACATCATCTTGTTTTGAAAGTAGATTGAAATAATATTACATAATCAATGTCTTTCTAAGTTTAATAGGAGTTTCATGAAGAAATATAATTTGTGCCTTATTTATATTTAAAAGTTGGATCAAACTTGATCTTTCCCTTGAATTGCTTAGTCCATTAAGATTTAGCAAGGGTAGTGTTAAATCCAAAGGAGAATTAATAAAAAATAAAAGTTATTGTGCTTGTTATTAACCTTAAAGAATAAGCATTGTAATATGATACCTCCATACATTTTTTTGAGTAGTAAAGAATATTTTTTCAGGCATTTTATTATTTAATATTATTTAAATGTTGATAAATGAGATTCATTTGACTAACTATATACATGGAATTGTTGAAATTGCCACCTTAGTAATATAAGAATTATCTAGATGTCCTTTACACTCTGACCTGCCAAAAGGATTTAAATGTAGTTAAGAAATTTTAGTATAGTTAGAGCTCTGCAATATGTATTTGATATTTTAGAGCTTAACCATTTTTATATTTGTGTGGAATGTATCCTTTTCCCCACTGTAGTGCGATCTTGGAGTTAGTATATTTAAGTAGGGGGTTATGGGGTGCAGGGGGGCTAGCCCCTTGCATAAATGTGATTTAGTGTTTTGTTTTTTATTTTTTTAATTTTTTGTGTTTTTCTTTTTTCGTTATTTTGTGTTTCATGAAAGTGCATTTTCGACAAAATGCACTTTCGCGAAACTGAGTTTGATAGTTTACATTTCGATGAAACGTAATTGTGATGGATCAACATAGATCCATATATATATATATATATATATATATATATATATATATATATATATATATATATATATACATATATACACACACACACACACACACACACATATACCCCACACCCATTTATTTACAGCTATCAAACAACGCACATATTTTCCATTGCTTTTTATTTGTCAGATTATCTGATGTCTCATTTTATTTTTACTCTATTGTACTTCTCCTAAAGTGTAAACATATTATAGCAAAGGTGAATAAATTATACCTGCTTAGAATATTAGTGTGTTCACCATATATCTTAACATAAAAACTATTAATATATAAACTTAAATTACAGCAAACTATATATTTTTCTTGTTTCTCTTCCTTCTCCTCTCTTCTATTTTCATATCCTGAATATGTTTTCCTCTTTTCCTTTCCCTTCTTTTCTTGTGTATGTAATGAGGTCTACTGTTTGTTCTGTACTAATATATAACTGTCAATTTTTTTTGTGATTAGCTGCTTTTATATAAATTATTAGTAATTATTAATGTATGTCAAAAATAGAACCAGCTGTCCTACTTTTACATTACTCATTGAAGAATATTCATGTTAACGCATGTATATAATTCAATAAATTTTCTTAAAGTAATTGTTATACTTGTATACATTACTTTGTACCAAACAATACTGACAACAATTTTCAGTCTTAGACTTTTGTATATCTTTAAGAAAGAGTATAATTTCTCTTTTAAACTTTTGTGTTTAACTTATTAGTTTAACCTTAGATAAATGTTTGAGAAAAACCTCAAGATATTTTATAAAATAACAGTTCTATAGGGCCATAGCTGGCTTTAGGCACCAGTGAACCCTGCGGTCGCTGGGGGGCCCCCAACCACAGCAATTTATCTGAAAATTGATATTTTATATCATGTCTGTCAAACCAACAAAAGCTAGTACAGCAGTCCTATATACTTACTAAACCAGATGGGTGGTAATAATAACTCTTATTTATATCTCCTTTAAAATTCAGAGATATTCTGGCTACAGTAATAGTGTTTTATCAAGTAACAGGCTTCACAATTCCATTAATTATTTTACCACTGACATTGTGCCCCTAGCTTAGTTAAATCCTGCTGGTGGACACTGTCTCCACTAAAATTAGCAACATAGCCCGCTTTAGGTACTTGCAATACCCGTGGCTGAAGGGCCCCCCTTAATCATCCTTGACTGTGGAAAGGACCCCACAAAAGCTGCTTCTGGTTGTGGAAAAATGAGGAGAAAAATATACCGATTTCCTGATCATGCAATTTTTCTTTAACAGGGCTGTGATATGACCCTTTCAGGATACTGCTGCTAATTATGAGAAGAGTAAGCACTAGACAGATCAGCAAGCAGCCAAGAGTGACTGATCTCAGTGCACACCTTGGATTTTGAAGAGATGAAGCTTCCAATCTTTAAGAATGGTTTTCTCTTTAAGGGAGTTTTATAAATACTGGCAGAACATAAGATACTATAAAATTCAAGTTTGTTGCTAAACAGTTCTGTGCAATGCCAAAAATAATTGCAGAATAAAGGCTCAGAATCAGGAAAATGCTTTAAGTATTACTCTAATTCACTTAAAAAGTTAATAACACCTTTTGCATCAGCATGCATTTTTTGGACAGTAAGAAGTGTAAAACTCTGATGTCTGAATTTATTGACTGAAATCCTGAATAATTTACCAGCAAATCAAACTTTTTTATGAAAAGAGCAAAATTTTGAGGCAAAATCAGGAAAGGTCTCTGAAATCAGGCAAAGCGACAGGTATGCATTACTCCTCAACACAGCCAGCCTTAGGCATAGGCCAACTAGGGCGCTGCTCTAGCAGGGGCGCTTTTCCAGTATTTATTTGGTGTAGGTAGATAAGGGTGGGGGCACTGGGTGGTGTAGGGGGTTCTGTGTGTGTGTGTGTGTGTGTGTGTGTGTGTGTGTGTGTGTGTAAAAAATATCACTGATTTATATCTGTGCACACACACACACATACATTATTCTTCTGGGTATCAGTAAAAATGCAGCTAACAAGTAATTATATTTCAAAAGTAAGGCATAAAATATATCACAGAACATTCAGACACTTAGCTCTAATACAGACTGTATAAATGAATAAAATGAGGAGGAAAAAATGTAGTAACTTTCTGATAAAACTCTTTAACCTGAACAAAGTTGTGATAAGATCCTTTTAGGATAAAGTTGATAATGGCCTCTTCTCTTAACCCATCTTTTAGGATAAAGTTGTTAATGGCCTCTTCTCTTAACCACACCCATTCAAAAACAAGCCCTGTTGACATGTGTTAACAGGGTGGTCATTATAAGTTGTGTTTGGGCTGGGAACAGTGTCTTCATTTTTTCTTTTACTTTTCTCACAGACTTCAGAGGTGTACAAAGAAGGTTACTATATCTTGAGTAGGGGCAGTGTACTATCTAGGAGCAATACAGTGGAATACATTACTGTAATCATTATGCAGTCTAACACCAGAGGGCTACCAGATAGGACTTGTTGTATCCTCAACAATTGTCTTGTTAGTTTATTATGAGCTACTATTTTGTCATCTTTGAACATTAAGCCTTGGTCACAACTTTAGGTCTTTTCTTACTCATGATTTATGTTTAGACCACTGTTGGATTAAAAGGTTGGGCTGATAGCACCTACTTAATTGAGATATTTCTTACACTATTATTCCTCTGTCTTGGACATGAAAGATGTGTTGAAAGTATGTAAGGAAAGCTAAAGAACACATTACTGAATTTTTTTTTCTTAATAATTTTCTCTGTTCAGCATCACTGGATTCTTTAAAATGCACATTAGAGCACATAGAAGGTCATGGCTTCTTGAAAAAGCTGAAAAGTAAGGCAAATTGTGAGTAAATGAAGAAAAAAGTTATGTGCATGCTATGGTGAGCCCATGATGTGGGGAAAATGGAGGGAGCACTGAAGGATGTTTGTGTGTGGGGGTGCTGAAACAGAGGGCAGTGCCTAGGGTGCAATTTCAGTTAATTCCAACCCTGTCCATGAAGTTATTGTAATGTATCATTGTTGCAGCTAAATGCCGTAACTGTGAATGCCCCTTTGTGAGATGAGCCAACATAGTGTGGTACTGGTACATAAGCCTGTTGTAATGTAAAAGTATTGTAGCTACAGGTCATTCTGTGTGTACTACTGCTAAACATTTGCAGCATGAACTAAAAGGTTGCTTAGGAGGGATGGCAAGTGACAGGGTAATACTTAGACTGAAAATGCCTATGGGGCCCCCAACTTGACACTTGCTGGGGGTCTCCAAAATGCTAACACCGGCCCTGTGTAGGGCTTTCTTTTATATCAAAAAAGTTAAATTCCTTTTTACATGCTCGCTCCACCCTTCTATAAGAATCCAAGACATCAAGAGAACTAAACATCAACATATAAACAGTAAGAAACTCAAACTCTCTCCTCCTTTGCCCACTATGTACCCCTCCCAACTGTCCCATTACCACACAGAATATCAACTAAATCCCAAAACAAAGCATAAACCATTCCTCAGTGCAGCAGCACATCACACTTCAAACAAGTTCAAAGTAAGTTGCTCTTCATCTCCGACAGTTACAATGCTATGGTCAAGAATTAAGCAGTCAGTCTTCGAGAGAAAACCAAACCTCTAGGCACAAGCCAAAAGTAGTAAGAAAAAATGCAGAGGAATACTTAAGTGTATAAAAAATCAGAAGAAGCAGATAAAAAAAACATAATTGCTTCATACATATGTAGCCATGCTCCACAGCCGCACATCAAATTCAACTGATCCCTGAACACACCTCATTCAAACCACTTCACATCCATTGTTCACAACCATAATCAGACTCAGCAACACAATAATAAATGGGAAAGTATCTCTAAGAGCAAAGCATCACATCATTATCTGGACTTTAAATGCAGGTTTCTGCCTTCATAACAGGGATATGCTCAGGAACCATTACCACTTAAGCCTGAATAAAAGTTCAAAAAATATTTCAGAAGTATATTAAGAAAATACTACAACAGTTCTGCAGTTTACTGTATTGTACCAAGAAGCCTGAGCCTTGCCATTTATGTATTACCCTGCCTCTTGACAGGAGACCAGGACATTAAGCCATTTAGGAAGCTGTACATGAACAGTGGAGAAATATGGACAACCTCTGCTTTCTTTTAATACAGACTTATTCCATTTACCCTGTCACTATACTAACTACTACCTAAGCCCCAAATAACTGCAGAGATTATCCTTCAGAGCACCAACAGATCTCATTTTAACAAATTTAAAGGAAAAGCATGCTCCATCCCTAGGAAAATCTGTGCCATGTTCACTTGCAAATCAGCCAGTCACTGAAAAGCAGTCTAATCTTTAGGCATGAACCAAAGATGGAAAGGAGGAGAGCATAGAAAGTTCAAGTATGGGAAGAGAGATGACAGGAAACAAAAGAAAAAAAAAACAATCATTTTGTGTGTGTGTGTTTTTATATATATATATATATATATATATATATATATATATATATATATATATATATAATCATGCATCACAGTATCCTCTCTCACATCTAAAATGTGTTTATTTGCCAAACTTATCTCTTTCAAATCATTCCAAGTATAACTTTTGTAACCAGAATTAAACACAGTATTATGTTAGTAAAAGAGAAAGCATTTTAATAAGTAAAGTATTATATTAATACTTCCATTTCGAGTATAAGAGTTTCATTTTACCTTTTTATTTTAGAAGAAATATGTTTAAGTGGTAGTGTTAGTTATAAACATTTTTATTATATATGAAATCATTTATATTACTTTTGTATGACAGAAGTATTAGAATTTAAACAATAAATTAGCAAGAACAAGTAATCTATATTTAGTTTAAAAGATGTTACTTTTTAAGTGACTGTATAGAAGAATACAATACATGTCCCTGAAATTCAGTCAGAGAGGTTTATATTTTCAGTTCAGTTTATCTGCTAAGTTCCTTTTTTTTAAGTCAGTCCATCCCCTCTGTAGTGGATATCACATTGTTAATCTTCACAAAGGAAGTTGCTTCTTCAGTAGAATTGAATATTCTAGATCCAGTAGATAAGCGTATTCTTATTCTTGCAGAGAAAATTATTTACGATGTAATTCCATTTTGCTTAAGAAGCTGTACTAATGGGCAGCATTTCTTTCTTTCTTCCATGTTTTTTATTGAAGAATCATTGTTGAGTACTGTGCTGTCCAGATTTCATAGGAGATTTGTCCCACACTGCTTTAAGAACAAGTTCCTTATGTAAAAATAAAGACATTTTACACTTGTAGATCTTGGTGGAGATTAAGCAGAGGGTATAGATTTACCTATGGCTCTCTGAGCTTTATCTGTACCATACAACATTCCTTCTTGTACGTTTAACAATCCAGGTATCCAAGTAGTTCAAAAAGCAATTGTGTCTTTTCCATTTTTTTAAATGAGAAAGATCACCAATGGGTTCCCTCTGTTTTTTTTTCAGGTAAACCAAATATTCTTGTTACATCTCCTTTCCCTGCTTTCATGGTCGTCTAATTTATTGATTAACCATGGTGTTTTGTTTTAGTAGATATTCAATTTGTTTCTTTTTCCTTTAGTCATCCTTCTGCATCATTTAAAGCATTTTCCATATCAGTAATTTTAGTGTAATGCTGTTGTATCATTTCTTTGAGAAGGTCTATTTGTTTTACACTGTTTTCTGCAATGCTTTCTAAGTTTTCCTGGAGTCCATATATTTTTGATGATAATTTCTCAACAGTAGAAATTATTTGTAGTATGTCCTTTAGTGAGGTGTTAGCATGGGGATAGTTAGAAGTAACAATCTGCTAAGGCTTCAAAGTATTTTGACAGGAAGATTTTTGAATAACTTCACGAAATTTGATAGTGGCGTACTCTGTGTTTATAAGATTTTCTGTGAAGAATTTTTTCTTTTATGATTATTTTTTTCATGAGAAAGTGTAAAGTTACTACAGAGCTCAGAGAAAGTCCTGCTTTTACTCACCTCTCACTCAGCCATCCAGGCTGCCCATTGCATTTCCTGTTCTAACTACACCGTTTTGGTGCGATTGACTAGCCCCAAAAGGTATTACATCAATTGGGCAGAAAAACAAGAAAAATGCTTCATGCTTATCAAATAATATATAAAGATCAGTGTATACCAAGATTATGTATTCTTCTGTCTGAAGGAGGTGTGGGCCTCCTCAAAACTGATTACCTGCATAGATTTGCATTTGTGGGACTGCATACATCTGCTGACCTCATCAGATCCAGACATAGTGAAAATGTTAAAATACGAGGAAGGGCAGTTAAGACGAACTCTCTGCTTAGTTTAGCAGAAGCATTCCAATGTCAAGTGGGAATAGAAATCAAACCAGAAGCAGACAAAAATCAGACAGCTACTGAATGTGCCAAAAAAAAAATATATATATATATATATGCATACACACACACACACACACATATATATATATATATATATATATATATATATATATATATATATATATATATATATATTTATTTAAAAGCAGAAGGATCGGATGAGAAAAAAATATGGAAAAGCCATAAATATAGTTGCAAGGATATATATTTTTTGGAACAACCTTGTATTGATCAGAATTTAACATTGGAATAGTTAAGGAGAGGTGAGTTGAAACTGAACTGTTGGCAATGGGGATTGGGAGGTTGGCCTAATGGTTAAGGTGTTTGCCTTACAAACACAAGGTACAGGGTTTGAGTCTCACAAGGGATAATTGGCTAGGCTTAAAATGGCTCGCAAGGGCAGTTAGCTTAGTAGTAATCTATGAACCTATGAAAGGGAATAACTGCAGCCCAAGATAGACTACATACACATTGGTTTACAAAGTCCATTGAACATGTGTGAGAAACAGACAAATGCAGGTTCTATAAAAATGAGTTGGAAACAGTGATACACACTTGTCAGAGGACCTGTACACTGAAAGGCACAATAATGTGGTAAGACTGTTGCAGTGGGGATTGTGCAGCACTGTTGTGTAGAAGTAGCTGAAAAATATTGAAAACATAAACCACAAAGCATTATAGAGAATGATAAAGTGTATATCGCATGAGATCACCCATTGCCAACAGTTCAAAGAATAGATGTGAGAAAACCAGATATAGTAGTCCATGAAAAAAACAACAGTAACATTGATAGTGATTGCAGTGTCTTACGTATAGAGAGGCACAAAGTCATACAATATCAGAATTTGCATGCAAAAAAAAGATAACAGTGTAGAAGAAACATACCCAGGCAGTTCTAATAGTAGTCAGTAGTAGTAGTAGTAGGAGCAGTTGGGTCTGAAAAAAAAAAACTACAGTCTTACTTAGATATGCTACCAAGGCATCCAACTCTGTATGAAGTGCAGAAGGAGTCAGTTCTGGGCACACTATGGGAGCTATGAAGAGCACATTTGGCTAACATCAAAGATTGAAACAATAATAATTTAATGAACTTTAATCGTACCCTGACTTAGGAATGGGGTCCATTCCCATCATGGTATTAGGACCCCAAAAGACTTGTTGAATTAAACCATATGTGAGCTGGAGGACTGTTGGTGAAGTTACATGCTTATACAAGGGGATTGGAACAGAAGATAGAGCACACAGGGATAAAAAATTAGTATTGGTATGGCCTAGCTCTACTTGATGAACATGCTGCAGCCTGGGAATGGGTATTGGCAAGGTGTTGATGGGTCATAAGACTACATTTCCTGAAATTCCTATTAATTTCCATGCAGTGCGCTGTTGTCCAGGGACACTTATCAGACAGCCATTTCCTAACAAGTTAAAATTTACATAATGCTCATTTTAAGATTCCCTGTCATCTGGGATCACTGGAGACTTGACCAAATAAAATTGAGTCACTGTTAAAACAGGGGTAGAACTGCAAATGTTAGGAAATTGGAGTATGGATGTTGGCTGTTAATATGCATTGGAATGATTACAGTACGTTCATATAGTTTCTGATACAGATGTACCAGTGAAAAGATATCCACAAAGTACATTGCTGCAACCATACATCCACTGTGTATTCCAGTTTGTGACTGAATGAACTTTTAAGGGGCAGCATTTTATGCCATTCAAAACCATTGTATATTGCCTCTTAAATTGTTATGATTCTTTTGTGGATTTGCATAAACAGTGGACATATCAAACTAGAAGGACACAGGACACTTGTTTTCCAGTTTTTAACATAGAAACATTGAGAAAACATTCATTGTAAGTACATTTTTTGAGTGGCTGACTTCTTAATGTTGGAAAAACAGTAAGCAAAACTGAAATGGAAGAGGTACACCAGTAATAACAAAAAATTGTATTTGTCAAAGGGCAAGTGGACTAAACTTATTTAATTTTTGGTGCTAGAGCCATATCCCATTATAAAAAGATGTCTGCTGCTAGACTTTGTAATTGTAATACCTGAACACTATCCGTCCAAAAGCTGGAGTAGTTGCCTTCTGTTGTATTAGGCTGTTTCCTAGTTGCAAGCCTTACATCCTGAGAAGGTTGTATTCTAAAATAACAGCTTGTGCTTTAAAGTTGGTTTTGCTGCTGTTTAGGAAATAGTCATAGGTTCATAGGCTGACACTAGGCTGTTAACCTGGAGGCCCTTTTAATCCTAGCCAAGAATTTCACCCATGTTCCCTCAAAGTTAGCACCTGTTTCCCCTGTACAGCAGGGGTTGGGAGGGTGGCCTTATGGTTAAGGTGTTTGCCTTACAAACATGAGGTGCAAGGTTTGAGTCTCAGAAGGGATAAATAGCTAGGCTTAAAATGGCTTGCAAGGGCAGTTAGCTTAGTACTAATCTATGAACATATGAACCTATGACACAGATGGGATCCCAGGGGTGTATTTTCTGTTTCAAATCCAGTCATTCAAGTTCCTCTTAAAGAGGGCTAGAGAGAGGGACTCTGTCTGACGTGGAGAGGGAGTCTATTCCACAGATGGGGGAATATTTGGGACACAAATCTATCCTGACAACAAGTTCTATTAATGTCACAGACCAGGTTAAGGCCTTGCATGTGGGTTGCACGAGTGGAGTTTGACTTAGAGATATGCAGCAACTCCATTAAGGCTGAGTCTGAGATGGCCTTGTATGCCAGATACAGGTCATCTCTGAGCTGTCTGTATGAGACTGAGTAGGGGGACAGGGATTTTAGCCTGTTTGTATAGGATAGGTGTTTGAGTCCCTGCATTTTCCTGGTCAGGAACGTCTGTGGTCTCTCCAACTGCTGCTTGTGCTTGGCAAGTTGCATGCCAAAGGGGGCATTGTACTCGATAATGGTTCTGATAAAGGAGGAGTACAGGGATGTTATGACCTCCTTGTTCCTGGATGAAATACCCTTATTTATGAGGTAGGCCTTGTAGAAAGCCTTCTGTACACCGGAGGCAACATGGTGATCAAAAGTCTGGTTGCTGTCAACCTGGGTGCCCAAGTCCCTCACGACTGATTGTGTGCTTAGTATGTTTTTAATGTAATAATTAGTGGGAATGCCATTTTCCTCAAAGGGGATAATGATGCATTTCTTGGCATTCAGTTTGAGGCCATGCTTCCGACACCAGTCATTAGTTAGGGTAAGGCTCTCTTGGAGGATCTTCACATCACTATGGGAATTTAAGGCAGTGCCCAGAGTGCAGTCATCTGCAAAATTGGTCAGCCACAGACCACTGGTTTTGGCTTGCACATTAGAAAAGCATATCCTAAACAGTAGAGACCCAAGACCGATCCTTGGGGTACACCGCTACTACTAGAGGTGGCTTCCCCTGTTTTGACTGAGTGGGTTCCATCAGTGAGCCAAGTTAGCTACCCATCTGGTAAAATACAAGTTTATGCCTAGTTGGGATAGTTAATCGGTTATTTCCGATTGGGGAATAGTGTCGGAGGCTTTGGCTAGGTCAAGGTAGGCTTCCCCTTGTCTGTGGCTTTGATGACTGCTTCAAAGAAGTCGACCAAGTTTAACAGACATGATCTCCCTTTGACAAAACCAAACTTGTGGGGTCAAGCTTTTAGAGGTTACCATTGTCCTTGTTTATAAGGTCCATGATAATGCATTCCATGGCCTTGCAGATCAGGCTAGTTAGGCTGATGGGCCAGTAATTGCCTGGGTCAGTGGACACTCCATCTTTGTGTAGATGGATGATGGTGGCTGTCCTCCATTCAGCTGGGATGAAGCCGGTGCTCATGTATTTTTCTGCCTCCTTTCAAATATTTTTATTGCCAAAGGACTGTTGCTGTGTTGCCCTTAAAAAGAGGTTACTTTTTGTGCTTTGTTGAATTAATTGAATGAAGAGATGCATCACTTATATCTGTTACCTTGTAGTACTATTTCAGCTGTAAGCTTGGTTAATTCAGACTTTCAAAATGGCTGTACACTGAGCGCCAAGTCAATTAAAGTTCCTCCTGTTTTGATAACTGAGAATTTGTTTAAAAAATCTGTAAAAGTTATTCATTTGGGTAAAATTCAGTTATGGCTAGTAATTAATCTGCTTGGATGTCTACAAAGAAAAATGTGGAGAAGGAAAGACAAAAATCAAACCGAAAAGGAAAATAACACACACTTGCTGGGAAATCTCTTACAACTGTTCAGCAAAAAGCAACTCAAGCTTAACTTTAGTACCAGAGATGTATTTCAGTAATTTAGAGGGACAAATAAATCAAATGTGCTCAGAGGTATTCAAACAAATTGAGACACTGGAGGAATATATAAAGTCGGATGACAAAAGCCTGGAACCAAAACAGAAGAAGCTTTTAACTAGCTATTTAAGTGAACTGATAAAACTGCAGAAATCAGAGATTGGAATGCAAGAAAGACTGGGTGAACATGTAACTTGTCAAGGACTGTTTAAAGAAAATAATTAGCATAGTTACTTTTTATATCTGTTTGGAGCTTTTCTCCCCGGGTCTCTACTGAAAATGGAAATATATCCAGCTAGACTAGCCCAGTTTACAAATGTAAAATAAAAAAAAAAAATAAAATAGTTAGAAAACAGGGCATGCACAGAAAACCTGAGATATTCTGCTAAACTGGAGAAACTGGAAGGAATAAATTGTATTAATTATATCAAAGTGCAAATACATAATTGGATTGGTGTTCCATAGTAGGATAGTAGTACTTGCAAATTCTGGTTTTTAAACTGAATACACATAAAATGAGATCATGTATATTTAATTTGTATTTTACCAGCAATGGTTAAAACTTGTAGTAATTAAATGGCCAGCCAATAAGGAAACAATGATTGTTATCTGAATGGTATTTATAGGTTCTTTGGTTTTGTAAAAGAAAGATTCTGATGAAGTCTCCGTGAAGGAGATGAAAGCGCTCAATCTGTTTGTGTATTTTTATTATAAATAAACTACGTATATTTACACTTTCGTGCCAACTGTGGATTACATTTGCCTGTATCAAAGGGTGTTGGAGAGAGTTGAAGTGCCATTATTATTTATACGGAGGAGAGCCTTTATTGTTACCGGTTAAAGTCGCTGGTGGATTTCTATCGTGAGTTGTTTGCTTCTCTTTGGTTACCAGTTTTTGTTTTTGGCACCTTTTCCCGGTTCCTAGGAGTCCCTGTTAAAATGAATAATAGCACACTATTAAATGAACTCATCAAAGTTATTCAAAATTATTCACAGGCTGATAATATACTGCCTGATACAGGCAACGGCATGCCCTGTGCACAGGGTACTCAGAGTCACGGGGGATGGAGATATCATGACGTCAGACGCCGGAATAGAGACTAATCAAACAGGGAGGAAAGCAGAGCAGTTATGGTTTAACCGTGGGCGTGAAAATGGTGTATATGGTTCGACAGACAGGAGAATGGACAAATTGAGTGTTGGCAACACTATGTGAATATGGATTTTAAACAATGGTTGGACAATTCTTTTGGTACCCTCGTTCATAGAGATGAGTGGAAACGAGTGGAGAATACTACCTATAAGGACAAATGTAAGAATTTAAAAATACAGTTGACCAGATATAAAACTCTTGCTTTGGACAACTGGTATTTAATGAAATGTATAGAAAACAAAATCGTCCCTAAGGGACTTAGATTAAATAAGTTTCCTAACAATACTATTAATGATTCTGAATTTTTTAAAACTATTATGGATATTTTAAATTATTGTGGGCTGGCTATTTTAAAGGCTATGATAAAAAACAATGCAGAATTGATGGCAGAATGTAAAACTGAAGTAGATAGATTAAATGTGGAAATTAATGCTGATTTACTGTTTTCTATAGCGGAATACAAAAATATATACTTCAGAACAATGCATGAGGTTGACAATATAGTTTCAAAGAGTCATAAAAGGGAGACTCTGAAACTAGAAAGGGACTTGAATGAATATAGACAAGGATGTGTATACTATTGTGAAAACAAGAAATACAGAGGGAAGAATAGTTATAGGAACGGAGAATATTATAATACAAGAGGTGACCTAGGCCATAGGGAGCATAGTAATACAGATTACAATGTTAATTCAGATTATGAAAGTAGTCAGCATTTTGATGAGGAAATTAATGCAAATTTTGATAGGGAAAACCCTTTAGGAGGGCAGGGACCGAGGAGGTCAGAAAGGATACGGAATTTAGCACAACAACCCTCATATGCAGAAGTAACGGGGAATTATTATATGCACCCACAAAGAACGACGGGTTACAGGGGGAGGAGGTAGATGGTTCCACCACAACGATTTTAAATAATGGTGATGTATGTGTGGGTATATTTGACCATTTTGAGGAGACTGATACCCTTGATTTAGGATACAATAAAGTAGGAATTTTGTCCAAAGTGGTTATTCACTCACAGGACAACTTTTATATTTACAACTATACTGATGTGGTAAATCATGAATATTTTATCCTCTTTACAAAAGGTTTTACATTTGTACTGTGTAAAGAAACTAGGCATTGAGGAAATTTTACTAGACATTAAATTATTCACTCAAAAATTGAATTTGTTACACATTTATAAGGAAGGGTATAGAAATAACAAGGGAGATATGTTAAAGAAGACTAGTACTTATAATCCCCCTTTACATTATGCTATACAAAATTTTGAAGTATGTGTTACAGGATTATTAAGATATGAATACAAAAAACACAAAAAAGTTGAATCCAATTTAACTAGGGAAGAGAATAAATTGCTCAAAGAATTAAGTGAAAATAATAAATTATGTATAATGAAACCAGACAAGGGTGGTGGGGTTGTACTGATGGATCTATGGGATTATACCAAGAAAATGATGGATATACTTGATAAGGACAATAGGTATGCTATAGTATCCAGAAATGAAGTCAATATTTCTTATAGGAAAATAGACAATACTGGAGGACAATTTACTACAGGGTTTTATTGATACCAATTTATACAATTTTTTAAAAGTGTCGAAACCAATTATACCTGCCATCTTTGGTATACCCAAGATACATAAAGATTTAGAGAACCCACCTTTGAGACCTATTGTTTCTTCCCAAGGATTGAAAACACAACCATTGGCCATATACATTGATACGAAATTAAAGAAGTTTCATACTAATTTTCCACACATTTTGATAGATTCTTGGGATTTTTTAAATAAAATAGGCTCTAGTTTATATAAGGACAACATAATGTTTATTACTGTGGATGTTAAAGACTTATTTTCAGTTATACCCCATACAGTTGGATTGGTCTGGTTTGAGAGGATGTTAATAGATATGGGATTTTTAACTTCAGGTGAATTTGTTAGTTTTAGAGAATATGGAATTAGTGTTGAAATATAATTACATTTACTTTCAAGGAGAATTATATCATCAATTAGATGGGGTGGCCATTGGGTCCGCCTGTGCACCCATTTGCGCAAATATTATTATGTTATACTGGGAACAACAATATATTTTTAACTCAGTGTTTTATCAATATATTACGGGGTACTATAGATTTTTGGATGACATTTTTATTCTGTGGGATGGACCAGAAGATGGGATAAATGAGTTCATGGAACATATTAACAAAAGTACAGAGTTTTTAAAATTTACAGATGATATTGGTCTAGAGGAAATCCATTACCTTGATGTTAGGCTTAAGAAAGACCGAGATAACAATAAGTACAAATCCAGGATTTATATGAAAGATTGCCATTCCAATTCTTATTTGCACTTTCATAGTGAGCATCCGTATTATTTTAAAAAGAATATCGTGAAAGGACAAATGATTAGGGCAGCCAGGATGACATCCGATAGAGGAGACCTGGTGGAAGAAATGGAAAAACTTCACAAGATGCTCAATGAAAGAGGGTACACAGATAATATGAGTCAACCCATTAAAGAATTTGTGTATAATAGATGGGGAACTGAATATAAACCTTTATTAACGAGTGGTGATACCATTGGGATAGAAAAAAGAGATGATAATGATAAACGTTAAGGGTGATCAATTACCCTATTTAATTTTGACCCACCATAATGGTATAGGATGGGTGAAGAAGTGTATTAATGATACTTGAGAGATGTTCAACAAAATTCCAACGAGAGTAGATGTGTTTCAACAACCACTTGGGTATAGTTTTAGAAGGAATAAGAATTTTAAAAATATTTTTGAAAAAAAGAAAAATACAAATAGATCTACAGGAGGAACATGTGCCAAGTATGGTACCTTTAAATGTGGGAGATGTGCGCAATGTCCATTTATAGCAGGAATGAAAGAGTTAAATATTCCCAGTATAAACATGACCCTAAAAGGAAAAATGTATAATAGTTGTTATACAAAAGGGGTGGTATACTTAAGTTATTGTAAGAAATGTTGGAAGTATTATGTTGGTAAAACAGAACGTAACTTTAGGGTCCGCATATATGAACACATGCGTGATATTAGTAAAAAGAATGAAAACAATGCACTCTTTAGACACACACAGATATGTAACAAAGCTGATTTTAAATTTTGGGTGTTGGAAGAGGTTGAGTTGAATGAAAGAGGTGGTGACTGGGAAACCAGACTTGAATTTAGAGAGATGATGTGGCAATTAAGATTAGATGCATGTGGTAGTCTTGGTTTAAATGACCATATTTCCATAACCCCAGCCCTCAAACTCCTTGCTGAAGACCCCAAAATACATCATTAGTAACAATTCATTAAGAGTGCATATTACATTTTTTTAAAGATTATAAGTTTGTATAAAGTCTCCATGTCTATTAATTATCTATTAATTTTATTATTGTTATAAATATAAAGAAATCTTTTTTATAAATACATACTTACTGTTTTTGCAATACACACTGGTTTTTTTTATATACACACAAATTAATTTATTATAATTTATACTAGAGTATATATATTATTTTTTGATACAAATATTTAATTCTAGTGATTTTAAGATATATTTGCATTAGTAATAGTATTTATTTACTTACATGTTTTATAATTTTACATGTATTTTTAGTAAGTTTTATATAATCTTTACAGCTGATACTGCTTTTTAATCCAAGGGAGCCAGTCGTTTTACACACACATACAACATGTGTATAAAATGTTATTTACACATATGCAATAATACTTTTTATACATATATATATTAACTCTTGTATATATAGTTTTTGTATACATAGGTTTTCTACTTACAATCAATTTGTACATTTTCTGCTATTAATCAACTTATATATTGTATATTGTATATAGTTTTTCGTGCCTACTACTTGCAAATTCTGGTTTTTAAACTGAATACACATAAAATGAGACCATGTATATTGAATTTGTATTTTACCAGCAATGGTTAAAAGTTGTAGTAATTAAATGGCCAGCCAATAAGGAAACAATGATTGTTATCTGAATGGTATTTATAGGTTCTTTGGTTTTGTAAAAGAAAGATTCTGATGAAGTCTCTGTGAAGGAGATGAAAGTGCTCAATCTGTTTGTGTATTTTTATTATAAATAAACTACGTATATTTACACTTTCGTGCCAACTGTGGATTACATTTGCCTGTATCAAAGGGTGTTGAAGAGAGTTGAAGTGCCATTATTATTTATATGGAGGAGAGCCTTTATTGTTACCGGTTAAAGTCGCTGGTGGATTTCTAAAAAAATAATAAAATAGTTAGAAAACAGGGCATGCACAGAAATCCTGAGATATTCTGCTAAACTGGAGAAACTGGAAGGAATAAATTGTATTAATTTTATCAAAGTGCAAATACATAATTGGATTGGTGTTCCATAGTAGGATTTGTTAATTTAGAAGGCACATCATGTGTTTTTTCCACATCTGGCTCTGAGAAAGCAGCTAAGCGTTAGATTAGTAAGTAATCTAGCCTTTGACCATCAAGTGCATACAGTAGTGAGGAAATCATTCTATGTTGCACAACTTGTAAACAAAGGTATGGCATCTAGGGCCAAGGAAGTCCTTGTTCCACTGTATTTGGCATTCATCAGACCTATCATTGAGTACAATGCCCCCTTTGGTATGTACCTAACCAGGCATCTCCAACAACTGGAACATTCACAGAGGTTCCTCACTAAAAGAATACAGGGTGTATGTAACATGTCCTATGCAGACCACCTCAAGCCCATATCCCTGTATTCTGTCTCCTACAGGCTGTTGAGGGGAGATCTATGGCACCTATATCTCTAATGGACACAGGCAGCCTCTAAATGGTTCATCACCCATGCCCCTGCTTTTAAGCATTTCATCTCCCAAGCCCCTGCTTACACTTATCAAGGGTGCCAGAACTTGTCAGAGGTTTGGGATGGATGGCTGGGCTTAAAAAGGCCCATGTGGCCATTAGCCTAGTAAACATCAACAAACCTATGAAGTCATACTAGCAGAAAGAGCTGGCCGTGACAAAACTGTGAAAGAGGAAAAGTATAAAAAATCAGGGACACTGTCCAGCAAGGAGAAGAGAAGCAAGTTAATTGCAGCAATCAGGGTATTTTGATAGGCAGGTGTGATATTCAAGTTGCTACATCCAGCTGTCTTCAGAATATTTTTTCCTAGGGGATCAAAGACCTTTTGGAAGAGAACAGGTAATGGAAGAAATAAAAAAAAATAGTCAACAGAAAGTGAGCCAGCAAATTGAAAGGGACTCTGCTTCTCATTATTTTGACAGTAACAAAACCCATACATAGAGTTTACTAGTGAAACCTTTTTTCCATTGTTTCAAAGGAAAATGCTTTCATTAACAGAAAAAAAGCCCTGGAGTTAACTAGAAGAATCAGCAATGCCTTGTACTTGAGCCAGATACCTGCATTTTGATGTCCAGGGCACAGGAAAAAGATCAGCAATGATGTTAAATTAGAGAATAAATGGGAGCGTTATAAAACATCATTCCTATTAGATATATTTAGACACATGAATTATGGTTCTGCAAGAAGTAGTTGGAAAAGACTGAAAGTCTGTAGAGTGTGTTAAGTCTCTAAAGCATAAACCTTACTTTGTCATTAATACTTTGAATGATACTGAAGGCACTAAATAAGTAGTTATAAGTAAAAAGTATTTGTTCTTATTAATATTTGTATGATAAATTTCATGACATAAAAAGTGCATGTTGTATTGTAAATCTGTGTTTTATAGTATACAGCCAGAGGTTTTTGCCAAGTGGGGGAAGGGGGTGCTTCTGTAAATCCTTGTGATATTAAAGTAAAAAAGTATTTTTCTTAAATTGTAATGTATCCAGGCTTTACAATGTAACAAGATAAGAAATCCAGGAAAGAATCAAGTTAAGGTTAATATAATGTTATGATCTTTAGAAGGAGGAGTGAGGATTAAGAGAGTGCAGGAATTCAGCAATTTATCTATTGTCGGGCTGATGATGATTGCAAAGAAAGGAAAGATATGTGATGTATAATGTATATAAATGGAAAAAGAATGTTAATAAGATTTTCTTTTCTGTTAATGTATGTTTGCCTGTGCCTTAATTGATAATTTAATAAAGATGTTTGGCAAATATATGATGCTATGATCGTGAGCTGCTGAAGTTAAGGCTGCTATAATGTCAATGTCTTGTGCTGATAGGGGTGTAAAAGTGTCTTACCCATATCATATGTAGAAGTAAAAGATAATTTCCCCATTTTATTTAGGTGGATGTCTGAGTAATTTCCTGAGTTTAAGTTACAGACAAGATATATTTTAAGTAAAATGGCTTAAATAACAAAATAAACTGATGAAAAGCAGTGATGTAGCTCTTGCAGTTGCAAAGCTATTAGTGTGTTTTTATTAGAAACTACTTTTAGCTAAATCAAGGAGCAGACGTGCAGGTTATATGAATCATGACAGGTCTGGCTAGTGTATTCTAAGTGAAATCTACAGTGATTCTTTCCTGCATTTGCAAAGTTACTGGCTGCTTTTTTTTCTTTTTTCAATTACCAGATGCTTTTAGTAGGAGCCAATGTGTCTGCAAATGTAGGCAATTAATCAGGAGTGGTCTGAGCAGAGTGTTCTGAGTGAAATATGCAAGGTAAAGTATAACTAACTTTTAAAGGGAAACTGGCAAAACTGTTCAGTAAAAAAAAAGTTTAAAACTGTGGTATGTGAATAGATATGCAGCTAGTTGCTTCTACTACAGCCTTAGCATACCTCTCAACCATGCTGAATTCCTCGGTAAATACTGGTATTGAGGGCAAAATATTGGGGTGCCACGAATTCCACATGGCCCCTTTAATTTCCGAATTTCCTGTGTTTTTTGTATTTATTTATTTATTTATGGGTTTTTTTTACTCCCAACGTTATCACATGCAGGGCATGCACAATGACATCTGCTTCTGCAGACCGGTCTGTGTGTGCACACAGCACATTTTTCTTCCTCTGCTCGGCTCCTCCTCCAGGCCTTCAGGTAAAAAATATATGTAAGACATTACTTATAGCAACTTTACTTATTTAAGATATGGCTGCAGAAAACTTCTTAAGTGCTTTCTTTTTATTTTACTTTAACGGCTGAGTGAGGAGAAACTGTGTACTTTCTTTTTACTTTAACAAATGGCTGCAGAAACTGTTATGGCAGGCAAGGTAAATTACGTTTGTGTTTGTGCACTGCGTGTGTGTGTGTGTGGCAGCAGGAGAAATTGTACTTTGTTTTAACAGTGCGGCAGCAGGAGTACTTTACTTATTTAAGAAATAGCTGCAGAAAACTTAAGTGCTTTCCTTTTATTTTACTTTAATGGCTGAGTGAGGGGAAACTGTGTACTTTCTTTTTACTTTAATGAATGGCCGCAGAAGCTGTAAGGCAGGGAACCTGTGCTTTACTTTAACAGTGCGGAAGGTGCTTTACTGCAGGATATACTTTCATTTTACTTTAACGGCTGCACTTTTAGTTTATATGTGATTACATTAACGGCTGCACGTTTAGTTTATATGTGATTACTTTAATGGCTGCACTGTGTGTGTGTGTGTGTGTGTGTGTGTGTGTGTGTGTGTGTGTGTGAAAATGCTCCAATTAGTTCTCACTGCTGGTTAGATTTATTCAGACTAAAACCCTATACCTTATATACCAGGAGCAAGAGCCTAAATTCTCTACTCATACCACTACCAGTTGTGATTTAAGGAGGTAACCATAGTTCTCAATGTCCAATGTTTTATGGAAAGTTTGACTCATACTTTTGGTCTGTTCCTTTTAAAATTTGTGGTTATCTAACAAATCAGCAAGAAGTTGAACTGAAGTCACTAAATAATGATAGCCATTTAAGTTTTGGTCTTCCTATCTTGTAGGAAATGCATGTTAACACAAAACATTTTATTCTAGCAACTTTTCTAAGATTGTGCAAGCAATGTTTAAAATATGTCCCTGGTTTTGGGTTTTTTCTCACCCCCCCCAATAAACTTTGGATTTTTCCAGATTTTTTGTGCTGCGTATTTCTTCATGGGCAGAGAAGTTTAGTGCGCTTATGCCAAGTCTGTTTGTGTTGTTAGTAGGACAACAGGTAGAATACTTGCTTTTGATGCAGAAGGCTGTAGGTTCTACTCCCATAGTATATAGATTGATTGCTGATACTGTACTGTGTTGTACTTTTAAAGTGGGTGGATGCTGCAGTCCTGAGAATGTCCTCTTTGACAGAGATACCTAGTAACTATGAGTCTGTTATCAGTTGCCATCCATTCCCTATTACAATATTACTAGCTTATCATTTGTTTAAATGTAACATAGGCAATTTATTCTTCAAGGGCAACAGGCACTTTATTTGTATATGAAACAATGAGATATTAAGTTGTTTGCTAGCAGCATCCTCTTCATTAATTACATATCTTACAGTTTGCTTTAATGTGGAGCTATTTAGATGACTTTTACTTCTGCAGAGATTGTGCATATTTACTGATATTGGTGGAGTGTAGAAGTTTGAGTAGACTTTTATGATGGAAATGTTCTGAATTGGGCAGTTTTGTCATTATTGGTTCATGCATTTTGTTTCATTGCTTACTGGAAAAATGTTCAAAACAAATTTAAAATGTGCTCTAACAAATGTGTTGTATTATGCAAGAAATGAAATTTAATACAATCAGGAAGGTGCATCAAATAGCACATGTATGTTTTGTGTGCAAGGGTCCTATGATTTAAAAACAGCCCAAAGGTAAACTTTATCTGTCACTGGCCAGATGCTTTTTCTTTGAATGTGGGTTTCAATGCTGTTTTAATGAATATGACTTTCAAGGGCAGAGAAGTTTTAATGCTAAGTCTGTTTTCATTATGAGTCCGTATTTATTTGTTTAGCAGATGTCTATTAGTGTTTGTGCTATAAAATGTAAAATAAAAGTTTTAAATTAAATCTATATAATAATCTTAGAAGTAAAGCAGTACGCATATTTCAGTGTTTATGGTAAATGGGGTGAAACGGTCAAGTAATGGGGTACTGGAATGGCTGCTGGGAGAAGGGCTGTGTATGGGGGGGCCATTTGACCATGATTTTGTGAGGGGGAAAGGGTGGCAAACTCAAAGACCACCTTGGGTGGCACAAACTCAAACTATGCCACTGATCAGTAGGCCACGGAGAATGACTTTTGGAGGTCCTAGCAAACTGCAATATTCTTTTGCTAAGATTAGAATATTGCCTAGCATTAAATGCCCTAATTTTACCACAAAACCCACATACTGCAAGTCACCAAAAACAAAATCCTAAGGTTCATCTTCTTCTCCCTTCCCAGTGAACATCATTGCTACGCGTTTAAAAAAAATGGATACCATTTACTACAGGGTCTGGCTGAGGCCATATTTTGGTTGTCTGTTCTTCAGTTTGCATTTGAAAGTTGGTATCCCACAATTCCTTGGAAATGGGTGCGGTTACATAATGATGAATGCAAATTTTATGTTAGCGTACAGATTTGTATCTATTTTTCATGGGCCTTTGTCTAAATTTTTGATGTTTCCAAGTTGAGAAGTATGAGCCTTAGAACTTTAATGCTTTAAATGTAACAGTGCACAATTTAGGGTATTTATTTAAGGGTAACTAGTGTACTTTTTCCTTCACTAGCTACCCTTAAATAAATACGCTAAATTGTGCACTGTTATATTTAAAGCATTAAAGTACTACTTTTTTCCTTTAGGGTGGCCACGATGGTGCAGCGGTTAGCGTTGCCGCCTCACAGCAAGAGGTTCTCTGTTTCGATTCTCGGCTGTGGTGCCTTCTTTGCAGAGTCTGCATGTCCTCCCTGTGGTCGCGTGGGTTTCCTTCGGGTGCTCCAGTTTCCTCCCACATCCCAAAGACATGCAGTAGGTGGATTGGATACTATAAATTAACCCTAGGTGTGAGTGTAAGTGTGTGCATGTGTATGCCTTCTGTGGAAGGTTGGGCGCTGGGCTGGCAACTCGACACCGTAAAATGCCACTGCCAGTCATGCGTGGACAGATGATCCGCTGTGGCGACCCCTGACTGGGAAAAGCCAAAAGAAGAAGAAGTGTACATTTTCCTTCAGGCTAAAAGTTAGTTTAATTAAACCATACAAGATGTTCTTCATACTGATCACTGCTGCAGTAACCTAAGCTGTATTAGTTATATCCTGCATAGACTATAATAGTATGCCTGACAAATTACTTATCAAGGTGCTGCTTACTGTGATGGATCCGAAGCCTTCTGAAGACACTAAGGTCTTGCTGGCTTTATTCTGCTGAAAACAAAGTTTAGTTATAATTGCATTTACAGTCTGTTGCCCACAGAAACTTGCAGAATGTACACTGGTGCAGCACCAAACTCTTGTCACTTTAAAAGCAGTAACTAATAAATAACTTTTCATAACAAATCACAAAAACTACCGTTACAGCTTCAGGTACTGTGCTACTTTACTTCTCAAACAGCATGGATGATGTGAGAGATACAGTATTACCTCGGAACAAGTGTGTTCCTACACAAATACCTCTAACAATTTTATCTGCTATAGTCTTTTTATAGTGTTTTTACATCCTGTTTTTCTTCTTGGTATTCTATTTTTGACTTTGTATGAAAACATCTGTTTGCTGGTGTTTGCAGAAAAATATGTTTTTATCCTGTAGAGAAACAATACTGATATTGTCTTTTAAGGAAACATCTTTGTGGGAAACACGCACAACTGCTGACTTGATAAAGCATATCCATTCAAACTTCCATGCTTAACAATGCCATATGAAAGAAACGTGTACAGATTGTTTCCCTGTTGTTCATTCTTTAAGGAAGCAGGTTAGCTTTCTTACTGACAATGTGAAATGCATACATCCTGTTTTTTACATTTTTGCTAAGTCTGTAAGAGGTCAGATCTCTTGCTGACAATGTAAAATGCATACATTCTTGCTGATTTTGTAGGAAAGCATGTCCATTAAGCAAATTCCTTATTTTTCAAGCCACAGTCATTTAGTATGGATGCTAATTACATATTGCTAAACTCTATTTCTACATTTAAGCAAGCTTTATTTTACACCTTATTTATTTTGCATATTTGTAGCAGAATTAATTTCAGTCTTTTATTCACTGTTAATACACTCTAACAATGCCAGATTCAAAAGCTTCAGAGCATCTTTCATGTGGCCAGACCATCAGACAGCTTGAGCGGAGCTGAATAAAAGACAGATTTGGGCTGCTAAGCCTTTTAGAGCTTTCCTGCTGTTGAGTAAAGTGCTTCTCTGTAGGATTACAAGGATTGACGGTTGGCTAACCCTAGAGAGAAACACTTCTGCTCTACTTTTTGTTGCTTTAACTAGTTTTCTCTGAAAATAAACTAATTTAAAGCTGTGGAAAAATATTTTGATTGTCACATTTTGTTTGTGTCTTTCGGCTTTTCCCGGTTAGGGGTCGCCACAGTGGAACTCCAGTCCGCTAATGATTGGCAGTAGAGTTTTTACGTGCTGGCTTGCTGGGCCTAACGCACAACCTTCAACAAAGGAATGCCCATTCATGCATGTCGCCACACGGAAGACGCTCTGAGAATCGAACGGGCAACGTCTAACTGTGAGGTGACAACGCTACCACAGCACCACCACCGTGGGACATTTTGATTGCCACATTACTTTGTCACATTACTTTTGTGTATTTTTAAACAGAAGTATACTTCTATAGGTTTGTGGTAAAAAGTTGTTAAAAGATGTTGAAAACTACTTTTTCTGTGTAGAACCTGAATTTATTTTTGGGGCTGGGGATAGCGTTGTATGTGCTTTTTACTTTTTTTCGTGTGTGTGTTTGTGCATGTGTGGGGAAAAGTGACCATTGATGACAATGATGATATACTGTTTTTTTTGTGTGAGGAAAAGTGACTTTTTTGTGACTTTCCCATTTTTCTGACTATTGCTGCCAAGCTTCACAAGAAAACAAGTACCATTCTTGGTCTCCGTAAATATTTCAAATTGTCAGGGTATACTTTAGTAGTTTCTCCTCAAGTGTTTGGTGGTGCAGTGTGTAGACTAGGCACCTTGAATGACATTTTTCCTGTAAAAGCACCCTTTAAGTTTCACTAGTAGCCAGTTGACAAGCACTGCCCCCAGAATTGCAAACCAGATACTCCTGACTGTACTTTATATTCTCACTGCAAGTGTCTAATCAGTTAAAAAGGTCCTGTTGCCATGGATATGAACTTACCTGCTTGGTGGATTTGCCCATCCTCAGGCAGAGTAGAAATTGCCTCATGTTTACTGACAACCAGCAAATTCTCAAACAAACTCATGAGATATGTGAGAGATGTATTTGCACAATGTCACACGAGGCAAAGCTCTCACAAGAAGGCAATCCTAATGTCAATCAAGATGTCCTTCTATATCACTGTTGCAGTATTACTTTCAATAGGTATCCCTTGCCTAGTGTAGCCTGACGTCTGGCCATTATACCAAAGTCTTAGGTTTTAATAGGGATGTTGTGCATCACACATATGCTCCCCATGCACGGCATAAGGCATAAAGGTGTCATATGGATGTACCACTTCTTTGCTGCCAATCTGAATGCCATCTTCAGTCATCGGTCTGAACACTCATTTGTCTGCTGGTTGCCAAGCCATTTTCAGATAAGTGGCTCGTTGTGGTTTTTCTTATTATTTTGCTTTTTGCTTGTTGTTGGTTTACATATTCAGAAAGGGGAAATGCCAGTGTGGGAGACAGATTCCCCATAAGGACCATCACAAGCAGTATTTGTTTTGCTTAGGTTCTTCTCACAACCATATGTCTTGTTCTTTTTGTCAGGCATTTGTCCCAAAAACTTTGTGTAGGCAGCTGTCCTCTTTGGCTTGTTACCTGGAGAACCACTGTCTAAAATTGTTGGCTCAGGGTATTATGGCGTAATTGTCTCGACCCAAAGTCAGCTGTCCATGAAGAAGAAGACCAAGAAAATTCAGTCGGGTTCTTCTGCTGTACTTCCTCCATCAGATGTCTCTCTCGAGGCTGGTGAATGCCCAGAGGGCCATCTAGTTTTTCAGTTGGATTCCTCTGCCGTGACCGCTTTGGAGGCCAGCATTGTCCAGGCTTCTCACACATCCCTAGAGGCTCCACAGACATCAGTTTTGGATGTTCAGGGGGAACCGCTGCTGATTATTTCCAAAGGTCCTTGGGGTGTTCTGCAAATCCTTGTTAGGGAGGAGATTCCCACTACGCTTATTGAGCATAGGTAGGAATCTGAGCTGCCTAAGATAGGGCTGACGTGCCTTTAAAAAAGAAGCAAAAGACTAAACATATTTCTCCTGGTCCTAAGGATCCTCATTGTCAAAGACAGAATTTTACACAGAGTTTGTTCAATGTCCTTATGGCTTTGAAGCCTTCACAGGGGGTTTCTTTTCCTTCTTCCCCTTGATCTTCTACTCCTCTCAAGAGGCCTAGTGAGCAGGATTCCAATGATGAGGAAACAGATTCTAATGAGAAATCTGTGGGCTATTCCTCCCAGATTCCCTCTCCCTTGGATTATGTTTCAGAGGAGGAGGATTCTATTAGTCCCAATTCCCCTTTTGAAGCGATTTCCTTTGAGGATACTGTTTCCTGTATGATGGAGTTTTTTTTAAGTGGGATTGTGCCCATGTTTCTGATGCTCAAAGGAGGTGTTATGAACTCCTTCAAATGGAGTCTCCCAAGCCGTCTGCTGTTCCTCCTGTTCTTGCTGCCTTGTTGGACACTTTTTCTGCAGCTTCTCAAGCTGCTGATTTGAGCCCCTGCTTTTAAAAAAAACTGGAAGTTTTTATAAGTTGCCTGATAATTGCAAATTTCTTTACAAATGTCCCTCAGCTGACCCTTCTTTTATTTCTATCTCTTCTGATAAACACTGCATGCTTTTGCCTTCTACTAAGCTACTTCCCTCTGACAAGGACAGCAGAACTGTGGAGAGGTTAGGTAAGAAAGTGTATACTGCTGCTACTTTCACCTTCACGACTGTCAATTTTCAGGCCCATATGTCCAGATATATTTTGGCTTTTCTCTCTCAGCTTTTCAGGTTATTTCAGATCTTCCTGATTCTGAGAGGAAGGCTTTTGTCCTCTCTTTGTTAGGGTCCTTTTCTCAAGTGACTCACCATTCCATTAAATGTAGTTATGATGCACCTGATGCCTCGTCTAGAGTTGCTGCCTATGGTTCTTTATTGAGGAGGTACTCCTGGCTTCACCTGATGATATCAAGGCCAAACTGATGGGTACTCCTCTTGACAATAAAAATCTCTTTGGTTCTGTGGTTGCTGAGCTTTTTAGGTCTCTTTAGAAAACGGGTAAGGCTATGCGAGAATTGAAACATATTTTTTCCCTTGTTCCCAAATTTAAGAGGAATTACCCTGCCAACTCTGTCTGTGTCCATAGACAGTCTCACTCTCCTCCCAAGGGGAAAAAGGATGCTAATAGGGC
This sequence comes from Protopterus annectens, assembly GCF_019279795.1. Classification (NCBI taxonomy): domain Eukaryota; kingdom Metazoa; phylum Chordata; order Ceratodontiformes; family Protopteridae; genus Protopterus; species Protopterus annectens. The sequence continues at coordinate 226,603,989 of NC_056746.1, forward strand.
TTCTTCTGCTAAGTCTACTCAGACTCCTAGAGCTCAGAAGCCTGTTTTTCCAGACAAGCCAGGTTCTGTCCATCTTCTTCCTTCTCTTCACAGACAAGTTCCTCTTTCTCTTCGTTTTTCCCTGTCCATTCCCAATTGGTTACAGATCACTCAGGACTCTTGCTTCCTTACATAATTTTTCAGAGGTATTGCATGACTTGGAAATCCTTTCCCCCTTTTTGGGCATTCCTCATCCTCTTCAAGAGCAGCTGCCCTTTTGTCCAGATGTCCTTTAGAGTCTTTTGTGTCAAGGGACCCATCCAAGTAGTTTCAAATTTTCAAAAGTGGAAGGGATTTTCATTCCCAAATGTTTCTGATTCCCAGGAAAGAAGGCACCTGGAGACCCATTCTGAATCTGTCCCAGCTCAACACCTTTCTAAAGATTCCTTTCTTTCATGCATTATCCCTTCAAACCTTGTTTCCTTTTCTTCTTCCTCAGGCTTTCCTAGACTTTCTGGATCTCAAGCATGCCTATTTCCATATTCCTTTTCACCCCCATTCAAGGAAATGTTTACGTTTCTCTGTTACTTCCATGCATTTCAGTTCTCTGCTTTGCCCTTTGGCCTCTCTACTGTCCCAAGGGACTTCACCAAATGCCTTGCTCCTGTGATTGCTTTCTGCAGGATGAGGGAAATTCAGATTTTTCCTTATCTGAATGACCTGCTCATTCAGGCTTCCTCTCCAGAGATTTTGTTTCAGCAGCTTCACTATATTATTTGTTTTCTACAAAGCCTAGTGTTTACAGTGAACTTCCAAAAATCCTTCCTGAGTACTCAGGATCATGATTTCTTAAGTGCAGGCTCCAGAGCATTCCAATGCTGACATCCCTGCCTTCTCCCAAGGCTTTGACTCTAATTGCATTCTTTCAGTCCCTTCTTCCTCTGGCCTCCATTATAGCCAGAGAGTTTCTAAGGGCTTTGGGATACATGACTTCCACAATTCCTGTCCTTCCTCTGGCCAGATGTTAGTCTGGCTTCAATAATTTCATCCTTTAGACTTTCCATTTCCTTTTCTTTCATTTCTCAAGTTTGAGCTCCAGTGATGTTTCTGTCAACTGTTCCTCAACCCAGGAGTTCCTTTTCAGCCTCCAGTCCCTGCTCAGGAACTCTTTTTGGATGCCTCAAAAGCAGGGTGGATAGCTTCCTTTGGCCCTTTGAAGGTTCAGGGCATATCAATATCAAAGAGATGAGAGCTCTTCTCCTGGCTTTTCAGGCCTTCCATTCGCACATTTCCTTCCAGGGCCCCTCAAAATCCTCACAGACAATACTACAGGGATGTGGAATGTCAACAAGCAAGGGGGACATTCTCTTACCACTTCTGCAGACTAGCTCTTCAGGTTTGGTATCTAGCTGTCCAGTATCAGGTGACTCTTCAGGATGTTTATATTTCTTCAGATCAGAACATTGTAACAGACTCTCTGAGCAGGTCCATAACACAAACTCATGAGTGGATGCTTCACATAGATTTGTTTCTGGACATTGTTCACCATTGGGGTATTCCTCAAGTAGATCTTTTTGCCTTCCCTTTGAACAGACAACATCCTCTCTTTTGCACCAGAGTTCCATGTCCTCTGGCTTGGAAGGTGGATGCCCTATCTTTTTCCTGGAAGAGGATGTTTCTTTATGCCTTCCCTCCCCTTCCTCTCATACCAAGGGTCTTGCTCAAGATAGAGCAAGACTCTCCTAAAATCTTTTTGGTGACTCCCTTTTGGCCCAGAAAGCATTGGTTCCCTCTTTTTTTCCATTTAGCTAAGGGCAGTCATCACAAGTTGCCTCCTAGGGTGGACCTACTCACACAGGACAAGGGGTCTCTCATCCATCCTCACTTGTCCACTCTTCAACTGACGCTGTGGGTGATAGAGTTTTGATCCCTTTTAGACACCTTTTTATGAGGACATGCTTTGGGTTCTGCAGGTGGCCAGGAACCCACTGCCAGGAAATCTTATTTGTCCAAATGGAAGATATTTTCTGTTTGGTGTCTTGCTCTTAACCTGGATTCACTTTCTGTGAAATTTTCTTTGGTTCTGTCTTTGTGTGATTTGCTCAATGCTGGGTTGACATACTCTTCTGTTAAAGCCCCCGTCAGCCATTTCTGTTTGTTTAACTGTGGCTTCTTCTTTGGCTTCTAGATTTGAGGTCAAATAATTCCTTAAAGGCATCCTTCATATTAAGCCCCCCAGGAAGCCTTTTCCTCCTTCCTGGGGCCTTAATTTTCTCTTTGAGAAATGGACTCAGGCTTCTTTTCAGCCTGAAGCTTCAGCTTCTTTGCAGCATTGTTTTTGGAAGACTGTTCTTTTGACCCTTACCTCAGCCAGACAGGTATGTGAGCTGCAGGCCCTTATGGCTGTTCCTGCTTTTTTATTTCTTCATAAAGACAGGGTGTCTCTTCGTACTAATCCTTCTTTTATGCCCAAGGTGGTTAATGAGTTGTCTTTTAATCAGTCTCTTCATTTGTCCACTTTTTTCCCTTCTCCGCTGTCTGCTAGTGAGAAATTTCTTCCCACATTGGATTTGCATAGACAACTCAGATATTATTTGGATAAAACTAAAGCCATTCGTAATTCTGAACAGTGTTTTGTTTTCTTTCATCCTAGGTGTTTGGGTTTGGCTGTTTCTAAGCAAACTATTTCTTCATGGACATCTAAAGCCATTTCATTATGTTACTCTCTTCATGAGAAAAGCCTTTCTTCTTCTGTTAAGGCTCATTCCACCAGGGCTGTGGCTTCTTCTGGTGCCTTTTTCAAAGGATTGGATTCCAACTCCATCCTTGAGGCAGCTACTTTGACTTTTGTGCATACCTTTACTAAGCACTATAAGTTGAATGTGGTTTCCAGGGCTAGAGCTGGATTTGCCAGGGCTATCCTGTATGACTTTCTTGAAGGCTGTGTAGAACATTCCTCCTCCCACCTTTCATCCTGAGCTTTTGTACTCTCTCTACTATAAGGAATATTGCAACCATGATATGGAAGGACATAGTACAGTTGTGTAAAATCTTACCATAACAGTAGATATCTTTCTCTTCACTATTGCAGTATTCAGTCCCTCCCTCCTCCCCTTGTTTCTTTCTCCTTTTAGATGCATGTGTTCCTCTTTTCTCCTTGGGCTGTTGTTGCTCCTGGGACTTTTCATTTCTGAGGGTGATACATCCGCACATCACCTTAATGCCCTACTCCATGTGTGGGGAGCAATCATGTGACATACGACATTCCTATTACAACCTAAGGCTTTGGTATACTGACTGGACGTCTGGCCACTCTAGGCAAGGGATTCCGACTGTAAGGAATACTGTAGCAGTGAACAGAAAGACATCTACTGTTATGGTAAGATTTTGCACAACTGTGCTTTGTCAGTAGTACACACTCTGCACCCATCACATGCAGTACAAAGCAGGCACTTAGACCCACATATGCTGAGACACTTAAATGTAACCTTCCTAAACCCCAAAGGCCTCCTAGATAAAGCATACATAACGAATGCCCTCAGCATCCCCAAATGCTCTTCTTCAAACACCCACATCATATATAGCCACATGTCATAGAGCTTCTGCTTCTAATCTCATAGGGCAAACCACCAGATTCTAGTCATTGGAGACTCCATTGTGAGACATACTGATGTCCCTCTCACCAGGCCGAGTAAGGACAACATCATGGTCAGTTGCTTATCAGGGGCCAGGATGTGCTATAATGCGCATGCATTCAGATCATTGAACAAGTACCGGTATTACTTCATCATACTGTGATGTTAAGTAACCTGAGACATACCTCCTTAGATTATGGGAAGAGAGATATCATGGAGCTCTTGGAATGTGTGTCCCAGGCTAATATGTGCCTAGCATTGAACAGCATTCTACCTTCTCCATACTGCAAAATGAACAGAAGGTGTCTGGCTTTAATAATTGGCTTAGTTTCTGGTATCATTCTATGGTGGTGCAATATTTTGCAGCATGGAAGGAAATGGCCAACAGACCACACTGCTTTGCTAGGTATTATCTGCACCTCTCCACACTAGGCTTTCAAATATTAGCTAAAGCGTTGTCCTCCACCATAGTGCCTTTTTAGGCAGTGCCAAATTGAAAATACTTTTGACATAATAAATCAAACCAAGAAAATCTAAAGGTGTTACTGCACAATGCCAGGAGCCTAAACAAGAAACTCCACTCCCACAAGCTGTTCTAACCGTAGATAGTCCTGATAACTGTGCAGTCACTGAAACATGGTTTAAAGCCACAGAGCGCATCCTGACAGTCCCCGGCTCTAATGCTTTCCATATATTTAGACCAGCTACTACACAGGCAAGGACCAAAGGTGAATGTATCTTGATTTGCATAAAAAATAAATATACCTTGACTTTCAAGATGGCTTCACACTGATCAACAACTTAACTTCAGCTCTCCCAGTGTGAAAACAGAAACTGAAAAGAGAAAGTCAGTGGACTTGTCTTTCTGGGTAAATTTCTAGTAAGTGTGCAGCCAAGATGCCAGGAAAAAAAATACAGAAGAACTGAAAGAAAATCAGATAAAAAAGATTTGGATAAAACATTGACTGGGAAGAGTACTGCAGCTGTTCAGCAAAAAGCAGTGCAAGCTCCAGACATGACTTCCAGTAATCTAGAGGAAAGTGTAAGACAGCTACACATAGACCTGATTAAAATAAACAAAACACTGATGGGGTATATCAACTGAAATAATAAAAGGCTTTAATAATGGAAGAAACTTTAAACAAATATTCAGATGAGATGATAAAACTGCAAAAATCAGAGGTCGAATTAAAGAAAAGGCTGGCTAAATGTGAAACTGAGAAGAAACAACTCAAGGAAAGATGTTTCAAAAAATAATAGAATTGAGGACAGAGTTTATAGGGAAAATTTGAGATTTTCTGCTGTACCAGAGAAGCTGGAAGGAACCGACTGTATTAATTGTGTGAAAGCACAAATAAGCAACTGGACTGATACTCCACAGCAGGAGTTGATTTTAAAGGGCACGCAGTTTGTATGCACCAAACCTGGCCATGAGAAAGCGACCTAGACCTTTAATAGTAAAGATGCAATCCTACCAGCAGAATGAGTTGATTCTGACAAAACTGTGACAGAAGTACTAAAAGTGGAAGATGGCAGAGTGTTTGTGGTGAATGATTACTCACTGTACACCAGGCAGAAGAGGAGTAAATTTATTCTACTGTTTAGGGAATGTTGAGAAACACATTTGAGTTTCAATCTGCTGTACCCAGCTATCTTCAAAATATTCTTTCCTGGAGGAACAAAATATTTTTTTGATGCAGTACCTGCTAAGGAGGAAATACAAAGGTTTGTCCAACAAAAAGTGAGCTATAAATCATAGAGAGATTGTTCTGGTAATAAAGACAACAAAGAGGCCATGCCATTGAAACCTTTTCCAATGTTTCAGTGAAAAATGCTTCAGCGAAGAAGAAAAAAGCATAAGAGTTGACTAGAAGAAATTGAGAGAATGCTGGAAATGAAGCGGAGACATGATTTGGACGATGGAGATGAATAGGAATAAAACCATTATTTCGGAAATTGACAAATGTAGGATTACAAAGCACTAATTATGCTTGTAAGACATGAAAGAACAAGAAACCTGGAAATATTGGACTTTTTCTGAATTTGTTAATCTAGTAGGGGACTCTAAAGCATATTCCTTACTTCATGTCATTAATATTTGGAAAAAATACTTAGGAGAGGGGAAGAAGAAGCGGAAGAAAGTTAACTGTAAGTAAAGCTAATTTTTTTTCTTAAAAGTAATGTTTTTATAGTGCATGATTTTCTTTGTATAGTGCATAATTTTCTTTGTATGCTGTAAAGTAATGCTTTCTTAGTAATGGGGATACTACGAACATCGATGTCTGTGCTGTAACTGAAACCTGGTTCAAGGCTCCTGAGAGCACCCCGGCACTATTAGGTTTTACCTCATATCATGCGTTCGCCCCCAAACCCGGACCACTCCACAACAAAAGGGTGTATCCCATATTCATAAAGGATACTCACACCTCTCAGTTTGTGGACAACGCATGAAGCTTAGGCTCCATCCAGGTGCAAACAACAAAAGGCAAAAACTTAAATACAAATGCAGCAAAACAGGCCACCCTCTCAACTCCCTCCAACCCCAGCCTTCCTTCAAGAAGACACTGGTATAAATGTATCTCAAACACCATCATATTGGGTGGGTGACTTCATATAGACTGGGTAAACTGGGCTAAGCTCAGCCCCTAACTTTCCCGTTCTTCCTTGGAGTAAATAATTAGAATGCCATGGAACAACAGCTCACTGTTCCCAAGAGAGAGAAAATATACTAGATCTCATTGTCACAAACAAAGGACAAATCAATCCACACAGACATGGGTATCCTCAATCAAGAGGAGAGTCATAAACTAATCCATAATCACCCCCCAAACACAAAAGACCCAGCCATAAAAAGCTAAAGCAAAGAACTTCTCTAAAGCAAACTACCACACTGTAGAGAAGACTGTCACCTGGCTTCACCCTGTGTGAGGGAAACCACAACCCAAAACCCTGACCGAAGCCTTTGCCTTCACTGAACATGAACACCTCCAGGACTGCATGGATCAACAATCCCAAAAATAAAACCAAGACTCTCAAACCAAGCGCAACGTCACCACTTTGATGTAAGCCATTCCCACCACAAACACACAAATAAGAGAGAAAGCTATTACATGATAGAAAAAAAATAATTAATGGTAAAGTCACCCTGATCATTATTAGTAAAAAACAAAGGCACTAAATCAACAACTAGGCCAAATTTTGAGAGAAAAATTGCCATGGATTCAAGATTCAAATATAAGGCCTTTTTTGCAGTGATATATTAGGAATTAAAGAAAAAATTTCAGCTAAGTGCGTTAGTCAAGAATAATATAAAAAATCAGAACCCCCACAGACATTGCCAACATACTGGCAGACAGTTCACCAACAGCGAGACCCCTCTCCCCTGGCAGATAAAGGATAGATGTCCCAACCAGCCCTCCCCCCAAAATCAAAAATGCGCTTGAGCTAGCTAAAAGTGTAAAACTAAAAACACAGCATCAATGGGACGAGGGTGGCTGCTGCTCTAATAGCTACGAGCTAAATGAATGGAATTAACGCGTCCCCCGGCTGTGTGCTACACCTAGGAAAACACAGGATGCACTGCCCAGGGTGGGCAGCTGTTTAATCCAGCTCCCCTCCACAAAGGTGGTCCCAGGACCCTGGTAATTACCGCCCCACAAGCAATAATTAGAGTCTGCAAAGCTATGGAGGGAACATAATAGACTCATAAACAAACAAAGAGGGGACTTTAAGACCCAGGACCCACAAATCAAGTTTTGTCAAGGGGAAAAGATCTTTGATTTTGGTCAAGGAACCATGAAGGAAATACCACAGGCCATACTTGTGGAAGAGACCTTCCAGTCCATTGAGCCCTTGACACAAAACTTACCAGCCCAAATTGAAACTCTTACCCCACTAAACAATATTGCAATAATGTAAACCCATATGTCACAAGATGATAGAACCTGAAACTTAAGGACAACCCCCATGTGGTTGATTCAACAGCTATGTCAGACTCAGGCCTGGAGTCACAAGTGTTGTCCCCTACCTGGGTCCTTCTACCCTCCCACATGTCAGAGTCCATGGCCAAGTACAGGATTGGTCGCCAGGATTTTATTTTGCAATCATGGCAGAAACTGGCAAACACTGGCGAAATACAGGAGACAGCATCGGACAAGGATAAAACAGAGCTGGTGCAAACGGAGCATGGGACAGTATAAAATGGAAAAAAGTCCTGTCATACTTGGGAAAAACAAGGAGTAATACCCTTGGTACCAGTAAGGTAACAGCAAGCTACTAAACAGGTGAGAGAAAAAGGGGGGGGACTGGGAGGTACCCAGTCACCTGACTTTCCCCACCTACTAAGTGGTTGAAAGGCACAGAACATCCTATTGCCCACCTTGAACATCAACCTTTCCAGATCAAGTCCCTATTGTCTCCCTGTACTCTTCATACTCTTCACTTATCAGACCAATCCCCCAACTCTTAATGCCCCATTCCAATGTGCATCTCTCACCCCCCATTAAGAGATGTATGTCCACCTCAAAAAAAGCCTGATTCCAGAATATGCTGCCAGATTAAATCAAACCACCAAAACCCAGAGTCGCATGTCATGCCTCTATTCTGAGCAACCAAATAAACTATACAGCTCCAAGGCCACATGGACCAATGCCACATCACCACCTCATCCAACAAATTCACACCAATGCTCCACCCAGAAAAGAAATCCACCAAAACACGGAGGGACAGCGACTTCTGAAGTAATGGGATATAAATAGGGCCGGGCTGGAGGAATAATTAAAACTAAAAGGATCCAATGCTGAAGAATAAAAATCCCGGTCCATGTGAGAGCCAAATGACCTCTGGGAGATTTGGAGAAATCAGTTTACCTAGGAGGGGGAGGTAGGAGTTTCACCGAGGAGAAACTCCGAATCACCTGGGGGACTGTTCAAGAGAGACAAATACCTGGCCACACAATTTTCCTTATAAAATAAAACAGCACAATAGTTAGGCTAGGCTTTTTCAATGCACCTAATAACCTATGCCAACTATTGTAAACAGGTGCTCCTTTTTTTTCACCCTTCTCCCTTTCTCCTTGTTCTGTTTTAAGAAATGTAGGCGCTGCAGTGTAAAAAAAAAAAGAAGAAAAATCTGTTCAGAAGAGCATGAGAAAAGAGAAGTTGATGTACTTTTTCTCATTCTTGCATAGAGGAATGACTGGATTAAGGCTCTTAGTGTGATCTAGTAACAAGTTTTAAGAGAAATCAAGTAAACGAAAAGAGCATTGAATATTATAAAGCTTTTCTCTAGTAAATAAATGTACGCTTTCAGTAGTAACTTTGTATTTTGTTTTCATGTCTCCACAAAGACAATCTGATTAAGAGAAATGGCTGGGAGATGATGTTTTCTGAAAGGATTCAGGTGTTTTCTTATCTGAAAGAGCTATAAAGATAGGACAAAACCAGACAGCACTTAGTACAAGTGCAGGCTATACTATGCATCTTAGCATGGATAACTTTTCATTTAGGTTAACCCAAATCTTTGATTGTGGCTGTCAGTTTGGGACACGTGTTCCTATTAGGAGGCTAAAACCTCAATATCTGAAGATGTACATAGCTTTGAGTATTAGTATAAAGTTAATAGGTTTTAGGGGGTATTGGGAGTATGTTTTTTGTATGAAGGCTTTCATTAGTAATCTGTTGTAAGATGTGATGTAGGCTTAAATGGACATAAGAAACAGTTGTATAAAATATTAACGTGCCAGACAGTGTATGCATTTAACACAAAAGCCGCAACTAGACACTTAACAGAAAAGCTGTTACGCATAAAAGGTGGGAATAACAATTTTTTAACACAATGATGCTTTCTGTAATGTCTTTAAATGTCAGTGGTCTCACAGATAAATATAAAAAGAAAGAGTAGTGAACTTTATTAAAAAATGTAGAGTGCAAATAGCTGTGCTACAGGAGACAAGCCTGGAAATAACTAAATGCAAATTTGATAAAGAAAGGTTTTCAGGATGGTTATTCAGCAGAATACCTGAGACAAAGGAAAAAAGGAATAACTTATATTAATTGCAAGAGGAGCTCCGATAGTGAGAGAAGAGGATAAAAAAGATAACTGTAGATATACAGTAGTAAGAGGCTACTGGCAGGGGAGGAAGATTACACTGGCATGTATTTATATTCCACCTAAAACTGCTATAATGGAATTTAAGAAAATTCTGGGGGAAATTATCAGCTTTCAGCAAGGAATATTACTTATAGGTGGGGACTGGAATTTGATTTACAGCAGTGAAGAGGTGTCTGGGGCGCCCAGAAGGGAAAATATAACAAAGGTGGGAAGATGTTTGAAGAAATTTATGAAAACATTTGCCATAGAGGATGTGAATTCAGAACTAGGAGTTCAGAGTGAATTTACGTTTTATTCCCCAATATATAAAAACTGGGCTCGGCTAGACAGAATTTACATTTCAAAGGAAGATGTGCATTTAATTGAAAGTCTTGATATGCACCCAATAACTATTTCAGATCAGGCACCAATAATATCTAAAATAAAAACACAGGGTAATGAAATAAAAATGGGACACTGGTGCTTTCCCACCTATCTGTTGAAAAGAGGTGAATTTAAGGAATGGGTACTTGGGTAGTGGAAATTATTTAAGAGCTATTAGAGAAGATAGAACTTTCTTCTGAAAATATATCCAGGGAGCAGGATAAAACTGAAGTGGAGTTTAAAAATAGGGTGGAAATAAAAGAAAGAGGGATATGGTTAAGAAGTAACAAGAATGATTTAGATGGACTATTAAATGCTGAAGTATTGTAGAATAGGGGGAATCTCACAGAACAAGAAGGGGAGCAACTGCAGAATGCTAAACAGAAAATAAGGGATTACCTCAATAATATGCATGAATTTAGAAAGATTGCTATTAAGCAACTGTTTTTGATAATAATTGTAGAGCACAAAAACTTTTAGCACAACGATTCGGGCAACAGAAAGTAGAAAGGGCTGTCACCAAGCTTAGGGAGCCTATAACATGGAAGATAACAGGAAGCTGTAGTGGTACTAGAAATATTTTGGAAATTCTGTGAAAGTCTGTATAAAGCATTGGAATATGGAAATCAAGACAAGGTAAAAATAGAAATGTTAATGGAAAAATTAAATATGCCAAGGTTAGAAGTAGATGAGGCTCAATTACTAACAGGATAGGAGGAGATAAGATAAAAATGGTGATGTATAACCAATCTACAGGAAAGTCTCCATGAATAGATGGTATTCCTATGGAAGTTTTAAAGCTAGGAGGGAAAAGACTGATAAAGATCTGGAAGGTTTTATTTAATACTGTTTTAAGTGGAGAAGTGCAAATATCCTGGAAGAAAGTGGTAGTGGCTGTAATAACTAAAGAAAGTAAAGACCCATCAGATCCAGCTTTATACATGCCCATTTCAATACTAAACCATGACTATAAAGTGTTTTATGTTCATACTGAATAAAACAAAGGCAAAAGTGATGCCAAACTTGATAGATATATATCAGTGTGGATTTGTGCAGGGGAGGCAAATATTTGTCAGCATTAACAGAACATTGATCCAGAGGGAAGCAGTGTGTAATAAAATTCCACTACTGTTGGTAGGTCTTGATGCATAGAACACATTTGACAGTGTAAGCTGGGAATTTATGAGCAGGGCAATGGATGCATTTGCATTCCCTTTTAAAATTATAAGGTTGATTAAGAAGATAAATGAGGGACTGGAGGCGAAAGTTAACATGTGTGGGTGTGGTTCCTCTCTGATAATTTCTGTTTGAGTAGAGGTACCAGGCAGGAGTGTCCTCTTTCCCCTTTGTTGTTTGCATTATATTTAGAACCATTGGGAAAGAAAATAAGGGACCCAGAATTTCAAGGATATAATTAGTATGATAGTTAAAAAAAAAAAGCTGTCTCTATTTCCAGATGATATTATTTTATACTTGATAGAAACAGAAAAGGACATTTCAGTGTTGCGGAACATTTTGAGACAGTTTCAAATCTTTTTTGGGATACAAAATAAATGAAGCTAAAACAAAGGTAATAGCTGTAAATTATGTACCCACACATGAATTGGTTCAGCAATATCCATATTTATGGAGGCATGATAAAATGAAGTACTTATTCTGGTGTGGCAGCTTAAATATATGTTGGGAAGAGACTAAACATATGATCATACAAAAACTGAGAGAGTGGAAGCTCTGATGTTAAGTTGTCTATCTCGCCTTCGTTCTTGCTGGTTGGGGATCGGAGCCTATCCTAGGCTCCGACTCGGCCATCTTCTGTAGCTCGAGAGCTGTTTACTGGCTCGAGGCTATCCCTTATCCCATGATGCCTAGCGCTAGCTACCCAGATCTCATTTGCCGCTTCAGCTGCGAGGTGTCGTTTTATTGGCTCAGGCTTGTATTAGTTTATTATAGAACTTTTTTCTTCAAAAAAATAGGTTTTTTTTTAGAGTTATAGTTAACTTTTAGTCTTATACTATTGACATTAGTTTAGTGTGTAGTAGTAGTTCCTTTCCTCCCCTTTAGAACTCGTTTAATTTAGAGAGTTCTTCCCCTCCCCTTCTCTCTTTTCTAGTCATGTTAGCCATTTAAGTTAGAGGCTTTCCTTTTTCCTTCTTTCTTTTAGGTAGCCGTTTGAGTTAGAAGCTTCCTATTTAAAAAAAAATAAATAAATAACTTTAGCTTTAATCTGTAGTGTACTGAATTTTTTGTCTGCAGACTATACTTTAATTGTTAGTTGTTATTGTTGTGTTTTTTGCTACAGGATGTCTAAAGAATCCAAGGTGTCTGGTTTCAAGAAGTGTGACTCATGCTCTCAGAAAATGTCTCTGACAGATGGGCACACTTCTTGCGTCTATTGTTTAGGCGCTGTGCACCTGCAGGACTCTTGTTCTATCTGCCATGCATTTAGCCCAAGAGTTCTGCAGGAGCGTAAGAATAAGCTTATTCTGAGGGGTCTTTTAAAGCCTCAGGATTCACCGGCCAAGACAAAGTCTGTGAAATTCCCTAAAGCTACCAAATTGTCAGCTCCAAGCTCGGAGCCCACTTTGGTGCAGACTCTACCTACTACTTCTTCAGTTCCGGCCGGAACCGATAAGACTGTCTCCCCGTCGGCACCATCAGAAACTTCGGAGCCATCACGGAGTCACAAGAGGCTGAGGTCCCCCTCTCTGGAATCTATTCATTTGGCTCCTCAGTCTCCCCTGCTTCAGAGCGAGCGCAATCACAGATCTTCTCACTCCTCTCGGTCCTTTAGGCTCTCGGATCACGACGTGGAGAGAGTGATCAGTAGGTTACTAAAGTCGCAGGCACTTGCCAAGATGTTGTCCAGCCCTCCTCAACAGGCATTGGCTCCATCCACCTCTATCGATGTTTCTCCTCTGACTCCATTGAGCTTGGAGCGGGAGTTCTTTGGGGTTCGAGTAGTGGAACCGTCGGCTCCGATAACTCTTTCTCTTTCGGTTCCGTCGTTGGCTCCGGTTCCCTCGATGGTACCTTCCGTCAAGGGATCTGGGCACCGGGGCTCCCTCGTCAGCTCCAAGGGGGCGAGTGGCATCGGACCCTTATCCGACCTCCTCCTCCCTCTCGGAGCTTCGGTGCGGGTGAGCTCGGCTCCTACATCGGCCTCGGAGCTGTCTCCCTCGGTGCGGAGAAGGATTCCGATTTCCTCGGAACCGGAGCCTTCTCTGCATCATGGCAGGGACGCCTTCGATGTCATGAGGAGTGTGCTGGCCACTGAGTCAGCTCCACTATCAGACCCACCGGCTCCGTCCCCTGTAGTGCCCGTGCCAACCTCTGCTCCTCCTCCAGACCCCAAGCATAGAGAACCAGTGCTCCAGGGCACCCCATTGCATGTTTCCTTTTCTTCCGAGGCCTCCCCTGATAATTCAGAGGAGCCCCCTCGTAAGAAGTGCAAGAGGAAGCACATTGACTCCCCTGAGTCTGTCACCTCTGATACAGACTTAGATGATTCGGAAGGGTCCCCAAGATTCCCCTCTGAAGATGTTTCCTTCTTGGACATCCTAGAAATGCTTAAGCAGAGGGGGAACTGCAATCCCCTAGCCCCTATCGAGGATGAGTCTGTATTCCTGGATGCGTTCAGTTCCCGACCTTCCACTTCCTGGGTTTCTCCGCCTTTCGATCCACTTATTTCAGTGGTGGCTCGAAAGGCTTGGTCAGCCCCGGATACAGTGGAACCAACCCCAAGGAGATCTGGAAAGTTTATCACTGCACCCCATGATAAGCAGTTCCTTACCAAAGGTGTTCCTGTGGATGCCATGGTGGTAGCAGCAGCCACAAAAAAGAAGTTAGCAGAAACTTCTTCGTCTGTCCATCCTCCTAACAAGGAGTCTAGGACCATGGACAGATATGGGAAGCGAATGTTTGCTTCAGCATCCTTTTCTATGAGGTCACTGAACTACTTATGCCATTATACCCTTCAAGATCCATCAGCTGACGGAGCTCAAGCTAAAGTGGCTTCCCAACTGGCGACCATTAACTCTGTAGTCAACTCCTCCATGAGGCTCATTTCCTATGCAGCCGATGGTGCAAGTAGAGCCGCAGGTACGGGTGTGGCCCTTAGAAGACACGCCTGGATGTGGCTGTGTAATTTTGCGGAACCCTTTAGAGCATCATTCACCACCACCCCCTTTGATGGTTCCTTTCTGTTTGGACCACAGGTGAAAGACACTTTGACTAGTGTGAACAAGAAGGCAAGACTCTTTCTGCTGTGGGAGTCCGTTTTTTCACTCCTTTTAGATCATACCCCAAGGGTCAGAAGAGTGGTAAAATGTGGTTCAGAAAATCCCAGGGAGTCTCACCTGACACACGTAGCGATTTTTCCTCCAGGAGCAGAGGGGGAAACAACAACATACACCACCCTCATGGCAGAGGGGGTCCGCAGAACCAGGGCAACAGAGAATCTTTCCCTGAGAAGCCCTTTCAGCATCCCTGAAGGGTTGCCCGCCTCTGGAGGCAGTCAGGGGAAGACTTTCTCTGTACCCAAAAGCCTGTCAAAATTGAATGCAAGACAAATGGATACAGTCAATTATATCTGGAGGTTACAAAATCCCCTTCTCTCAACCCCCCTTTCCTTCAAGAAAATCCCTTCCAGATGTTCCACCCAATCTGAGGGACCAAGCAGTCATAGAAGTTTCAAAACTGCTAGAAAAAGAGTCGTCCAGGAAGTCCCGGCAGACCAACACGGATCCGGAACTTACTCAAGGTTCTTTTTGGTACCAAAAAAGACAGGGGACTGGAGACCGATTCTGGATCTCAGCAGACTAAACAAGTCTGTTCAAAGAACAAAGTTTCGGGTGGTCATGCTACAGTCCATTCTTACCCCTTCTGGGTCAGGACAATTGGATGTGCTCCATAGATCTTCAGGATGCTTACTATCACATCAAAATGGACAGGCACTCCAGGAGATTCCTTTGCTTCCGGCTGGGAGCCAGTCATTACCAGTTCAGAACTCTGCCCTTTGGTCTCACCACAGCCCCCAGGGTGTTCACCAAGTGTATGGCAGTGGTCACGGCTCACCTAAGACATGAAGGATTCCAGGTGTTTCCATATCTAGACGACTGGCTCCTCACTGCTACTACCAGGCATCAACTTCTGCAAGCCAGGGACTACACAATCACAATCTGCTCCCAGCTAGGCATCACAATAAACTTTGAGAAGTCTGCCTTGTTGCCCTGTCAATCTATCACCTATATAAGAGCAGACTTAGACACAAGGAACATGTCTGCAAGACTTCCGCCAGACAGTTTATCCTTAATTCGCCAGCAAGTACAATTTCTAATGCAGAGCAAAATAATCCAAGTCAGGTTCGTCCTCCAAACTCTGGATTCCATGTCAGCGGCAATTCTTCTAATCCCTCTAGCCCGCTTTCACATGAGAATCCTTCAGTGGCGCCTGTTCACACTGTGGTCTTTACAACAACTGCCCATGTCTCACATGATCATGATTACAGAAGCATGCAAAAGGCACCTTTCCTGGTGGATGGTCTCCCCACTAGTGTCTCAGGGCGGACCCTTCATTCAGCCCCCTCCGATTGCCACAGTGACCACAGATGCCTCCTTGATAGGGTGGGGTGGGGGGCATTATCAGGACAGGACAGTCCAAGGCACTTGGCAGCCTCATGAGTACCATCTGCATATAAACGTCCTAGAAATTAGAGCTGTGCTCCTAGCATTGCAAGCTCTTCAGGACTCTCTCCCTTCTGGTACCATTGCAATTCAAACGGACATGTCAGTGGTGTGGTACATCAACAAGCAGGGCGGAACCAGGTCCTATCCCCTATGTCGAGAAGCACTCAGACTCTAGCAGTGGGCGATTTCCTCCCAATGATTTCTGATTGCGACGCACATCCATGGAAGGTCCGTCATAGCGGACAGGCTCAGCAGAGCTATTCTCATGCCTCATGAGTGGTCTCTGAATCACGTAGTTGCGGATCTGATCTTCCGCAAATGGGGACAGCCTTGCTGCGATCTTTTTGCCACCCCCTTCAACAGCAAATGCAGCAACTGCTTCTCCTTTCTTCCGCCTCCAGGTCACTCTCCCAGAGACGCTCTAGTCCACGATTGGCCTCAGGGACTTCTTTACGCCTTCCCTCCATTTTCCCTGATACCGAAACTCTTACAGAAAGCTATATCGTTGGGTTGCAAAATGATCCTCATTGCTCCCTACTGGCCTTGACAGATATGGTTTCCGTTCCTGCATCGTTACCTTCTCGAGCAGCCCTGGACTCTGGATCCAATTCCAGACCTACTGATTCATCAATCAGGCGGGTTGCATCAATCCCTCCAAACACTCCAGCTCACAGCTTGGTTGCTCCACTTCCAACCCTAGCCAGGCTTCCCAGCATTTCCCCTGGCATGCATGACATTATTGTGTCCTCTCACAAGTCCACGACTAGAAAAACTTATGCTAGTAAATGGAAGCATTTTTCTTGTTGGGCAGAGGCTAGGAACATAGATCCCTTTTCATCCCCAGTCCACAAAATTTTGGAGTTCCTTGCACAACTCTTTCATTCTGGATCCGCTTCTGCTACAATCAGTGTTCAATTGGCAGCCATTTCTAACTTTCATGTTGAGTTGTCTAATTCAAACATTGTCTCATAAGCTCTGTAAAGCCTTTCTAAGAGGGACTACTCTCCTTAGACCTCCAGTGAGAGATCCCCCTCCTCCTTTGGACCTTAATTTGGTACTAACCACCTTAATTATGCCCCCCTTTGAACCTGCAGCATCCTGCTCAATTAAATTTCTATCTTGGAAAACACTCTTTCTGGTAGCTATTACATCAGCCAGACGCGTCTCTGAACTTCAGGCATTATGTGTTCATCCTCCATACTTGGTTTTTCAAAAGGACAGAGTTGCTCTGAGGACTAATCCATCTTTCCTTCCTAAAGTCTGCTCAGAAAATAATTTAAACTAATCTATAGACCTTCCTGTGTTTTTCCCTACCCACAAGGCAGAATATAATTTACACCAATTGGACGTTCATAGATAATTGTGTTTTTACTTGCATAGGACCAAGGATATAAGGAAGTCGATCAGCTATTCCTTTCCTATGCTCTAGGTAAACAAGGTCTCACAGTTTCCAAAGTGACCTTATCCAGGTGGCTCTCACATTATTACCTTCATTTATCAATTGAGAAACAAAGAGTTTCTTATTAAGCCAAAAGGTCATTCTAATAGGGCCTTGGCCACCTCTGTAGCCCTCCAATGTAGGTTTCCTATGGATTCTATTTGCGCAGCTGCCACATGGGCAAATCCTCATTCTTTTATTTCTCATTACAGGTTAGATATGGTCTCCAGGAGCAGAGCTGACTTTGGTTCCACTGTTCTGAAGAGTCTGTTCCAATGAGCCGCCCAGGATTGTAGGTGCTAGGGACGCTGTCCCAACCAGCAAGAATGAAGGTGAGATAGACAACTTAACATAAAGAAGTTATGTACCTACCATAACGTTCCATGTTAGTTGTCTTCATCTCGCTTCCTTCTTGCATTCCAGCCTCCATCCCCCTGTCCTATTGGATTGAGAGGAGTTTTGGTTTCACTGGCTGAGTGTTCTCTGGTTTGTTTCCTCTACTGACTTAGAGAGTATGATAGGTATGCTTGACCTGTTTCTTGGACAAATTGGTTCTCTGGCTAAGTCTGGGGTTAGCTATTACAAATGAGGTCTGGGTAGCTAGTGTTAGGCATCAATGGATAAGGGGTAGCCTTGAGCCAGTAAACAGCTCTCGAGCTATAGAAGATGGCTGAGTCGGAGCCGAGGATCAGCTCCGATCCCCAACCATCAAGAAGGAAGGCGAGATGAAGACAACTAACATGGAACGTTATGGTAGGTACATAACTTCTTTTTATATGGCTATGAATAGTAAGATACAAGCACTTAAAATGTTTTTAATCCCTTTAGTCTTATACACAGGTCAATCATATTTCTATCAACCAGAGGAGAAGTTGTGGATAGCAATTTATAAAGAGGTGAAGGATTTTTTCTGGGGGGGTGATGTCAAGAGTCAAGTGGAATAAGCTGATTCTTCCAATAGAACAAGGAGGATTTGAATTACCTGATTTGAAGAGGTATTTCAGAGCTGTAGAGTTAAGGCTCCTATACATAGCACAAGCAAAAATCTATAATTTAAAGTGGAAACAGAAGCTGATGAAATGGGGAAGCTCAAGAAACAACAAGAGACTGGGATTTCGGATGTAGATCTTTAAGGAGAATAACAATAATCATACATGTTATATTCATAACGTAGCAGAGAGTATTCTAAGAACTAAGCCAATATGGAATGGAGAAAGAATAGGGATGACTGCAATTAGGGATATAGACAAATAGGCAAGGGGGGACTGCAATTTTACTGGAGAAAATGGGCAAAATGGGCAAAGGAACCAAAGTATTGGAAGCAAATAACGAGAGGGAAAGTAATAGAATGTTAAAATGCCAAGAATTTATTTGAACTGCAAGTTAGAGATTGCCTTCCGTATCAAGTATTGATGTCAGAGTATCGGCAAAGAGAAAGAAATAGGGGGGGTCCTAAATGAAGGACCAGCACTGGTAGAGTTTTTAGTAGAATCTAGAACAGAAGTTGGTGTTAAAAAAGGAATAATTAGTAGAGCATATCAAATATTACATGATAACTATAAGGATCAATCAGAGGAGGTTAAAAGGACTGGGAAGAGGAACTGGATAAGCAATTCACAAAGAAACAATGAGGGGATATATGTATGTCTCCCAGTTGTGCAACAGAATCTAGAAGATTTACGATTTTTGCTTGGAAATATTTACATAGTATTTTATACACTGAGTAAACACCAAGAATTTTTATATAGGTAAACAGCAAATATTGGATGTGTGATGAAGAAGAAAAGTCACATTTTCTGAGAATGTAATGAGTTGGCAGACTTTAAAGATTCCCTGCAGACGACTATAGCAGAGATACTGGGTGAGCAAATTGATGTATCTAGGGAAATGATTTTTCTGAGCTATGATACAGAATTGGAATTGCCTAGCCGTATTAAGGCCTTGATGAATCTAATTATGGTGGCTGTCAAAAAACAATTGCTAGAAAATGGAAATCAAAGTCTAAACTAGAAGTAGTGAATATAGAAACAGAGATAAAACAACTGGAATTGGGATCTTTAGAAAAGGGTAGGAGCAAATTACATAGACAAAAATGGGAATTGTGGGAACAGTACATACAGGAAAGGAATGAGGTTTAAAAGAAAGCAGAATTTGAATGATCTGTGTAATGTTTGACTGACAGTGATTGGGTAGATTACTAGTGATGTATAATGTTTGCAAGTAAAAGTGTATCATTTATGGTTTGTGATGTATAATGCTTGCAAATAAGATTATGTCAGTATGGTTTGTTTTCATTTATATAAATGTATGATTGTCTGTGTCATAAGTGATAATTCAATAAAGACGTTTCTTGTTAAAAAATATACCTCAAGATTGGTCAAGCATTTAAGCTTCTCCATGTTCCAGTCACCATGGGCAAAATCCCACAGCACTTCCTTTAGTAGCTATAGGTCCCCTGTATGACCCAGGCAACCCATAAGACATATTTGAGCTTTCTGGAAACACCCATCCAACACAATACCTTATTTATGGGTGACTTTAATTATGTCTGTATTAACTGGGAGTCATATATGACACCAAATGTGCAATCACAGGAATTCCTGGTTTTTGTAAATACAAACTCCTTGCACCATGTTGTTACTATACCAACCAGGGGCAAGAACATGCTGGAACTGATCCTCACTAATATTGGAGAGTGCTGAATACCCTCCTAGTGTAATGTCCTCTCTGGTAAGGTCAGACCACAAAATGGTTTCCTTCGAAGTAGAAATACCCCCCAACCCCAACTAGCCCTGGAAAGTTTAGCAGTTACTCTAAAGCTAACTTCCTACTATTACGTGATAATCTGATAAAATTTAAAGCCCCCCCCCCTTAACCCTGATGGCACTGGTGCCTAAATAGAGCTGTTCACAGAAACCCCATGCAAGCAAGTTAATAGCTGCATAGAGGCATCCTTAACCACCAGGATAAAGTACAGAACTAAGTCAAAAAGCAAGCCACCCTGGTGGAATCATAACATTGATAGGCTGTTTAACAGAAGGAACAAAATCATTGGATAAATGAGAAGGCATTGCACCCAGCTGAATAACCGTGCTGTCATCAAACTAAACTAAAAAAAAAAACCTCAGAAGACAAATTTTATGAGTTAGAGAAATGTAACTAAAAGTGAGCTATCAAACATAAGGGACTCTGCTTCCCATTCTTTTGATAATGAAGCTCATTGAGAGATTATGTGAGTGAAACGTTTTCCAGTCTTCCAAAAAAAATGCTTGTGAGACAGAGAAAAGTGCAGGAGTTGAGTAGAAGAAGCAGGAATGTGCTGGAAATGAATGAGAGACTGAAGCTGGGAGATGGAGATCAAATCGGAAGTTGATGCATTGCAATCCCACATTTATTCATTAATCACATTTGTGAGATATGGAAGAACAAGAAAACCTGGAAATATTGGGCATTTTTGTCTTTCATAAACTTGTAGGGGACTCCAAAGCATATGCCCTGTGTTTGGAAGAACATTAAAGAGGGGAAGGAGGAGTTAAGCTGTAACTATGGGTAAAACAATTTTTTTGCTGTTAATAGTATTTTTGTAAAACATGACACATATTGATGTTAAATAGTAAACCATTTTCAGTTATTTTTGTTTGTTATAGGAATACTAACGTAAAATGTGCCCTTTTTTCCTTCTTTCTTTTTTCTTGTTTAGTTTTAAGAAATATATGTACTGCAGTATAAAAAGTGAAGGATGCCTGGACAAAAACATGTTTAAGATAATAAGCTGCAATCTTAGATTGTTGAGGTGAGAAACAGGTTGTAAAAATATACAGAGCATGATATAAGTAAAACTGATTTACTTTTTCTTACTTTTGCATAGGGGAATGACTGGATTAAGGCCCGTGGCTTGATCTAATAACATGTTTTAAGGGGAAGCAAGTAAATAAAAGAACATTGTTCACAGTGCAATGTGAGAAGCTTGTACCTGAAGGCAACTGTGTATCTGGCTCTCATGGTTCTATGGAGACAAGTTGATAAGGGCAATAAAAAGCAGAATATTCTTTTCTTTCTGTTTCAAAAGGTAATAGTTTCTGAAAGCATTCAAGTTTTCTACATCCAGAAGAGGAATAAAGATAAATCAAAAACAGATGGAACTTAGTGGAAGAAGAAGCATAGCCTGTACCATTAGTGTTAGCATGAATACCTTTCATTATAGGTCACTTCAACCCTGTGAGTGCAGTTGTCAGTTTGGGACAATTGTTCCTATTAGGAGGGTTAAACTTCGTTATTTGAAGATGTACATAGTTTTGTGTGTTTGTATTAAGATAAGTTATGAGTGTGTTCTGGGGGGTGCATTTACTCTTTTGTTTGAAGGCTTTCATTAAAAGAAATTTTTGTAAGATGTGACATAGGTTCAAATGGATATAACAAGAAACAAATGCATAAAAGATCAGCCTGCCAAATATTAGTGTATGCATGTAACACAAAAGCTGAAACTAGACATTTTTAAAAAAGGTGTTGCACATAACATGTGGGAATAATTTCTTGTAAAAATGACAACACTTTCCCTATCTTTAAATTTGAAAGGTCTCATGTGTATACACAAAAGAGTAGGGAATTATGTTAAAAAATGCAGAGTGCAAATAACTATGTACAGGAGACACATTTGGAAAGAAGTGAACATGCAAATTTGATAAAGAAAGGATTTCAGGATGGGTATTCAGTAGAATATCTGGCAAAGGAAAAGGGGAGTACTTCTTTTAATTGTTAGAGGAATTCCAATAGTGATAGAAAAGGAAAAAAAGGTATTAATGGTAGTTTTGTAATAGTGTGGGACTACTGACAAGGGAGGAAGATTACGCTGGCATGTATTTATATTCCACGTAAAATTGCTACAATGGAGCTTTGAAAAATTCTGGAGGATATAATCAGCTTTCAGCAGGGAATATTACTTGTAGGTGGGGACTGGAATTTGATTTGCTACAGTGAGGATATATCTGGGAGGCCTAGAAGGGAAATATAACAAAAGAGAGTACATTTTTGAAGAAATTTGTAAAAATATTTGATGTGGAAGATGTGAATTCAGTAGTAGGAGCTTGGAGAGAATTTACATATTATTCCCGAAGTTACAGCAACTGGGCTAGGCTAGACAGAACTTAAATTTCACAGGAATATGTGCATTTAATTGAAAGTTTTGATACTCATCCAACATGTATTTCAGATCATGCACCAATAATAACTAAAATAAAAATGAGACACTGGCGCTTCCCCACCTAACTGTTAAACAGAGGGAAATTTAAGGAATGGGTAGTAGAAATTATTCGTGAGTTATTAGGGAAGATAAAAATTTCTTCAGAAAATATAGATAGGGAGTGAGACAAAATGAAAGCAAAGTTTAAAAATAGGGTATAAATAAAATAAAAAGATATGGTTAAGCAATAAGAATTAGAGGGACTGACAAAGGTTAAAGTAATGCAGAATAAGGGTGACTCTTACAGACGAAGAGGCGCAACTGCAGAGTGCTAAAGGGAAAATAAGGGACTACCTTGATAAAATGCATGAATTTAGAAAGATTGCTGTTAAGTAGCTGTTTTTTGATAACTCCAGAGCACAAAAGCTTTTAGCACAAAATAACTCAGGCAACAGAAAGTAGAAATGGTTGTGACCGAGCTTAGGGAGTCTATAACAACAAAAATAACCAGAGATCCTATAGAGGTATTAGAAATATTTTGGAAAGTGTATGGAAATCTGTGTAAAGCAGAGAAATGTGGTAATCAAGAAAAAGAACAAATGGAAATATTTATGGAAGAATTAAATATGTGATGGTTAAAAGTAGATGAGGCTCAATTATTAACAGCTAGGACTGGAGGAGATGAGATAAAATGGTGATGAATAGCCAGTCTGTAGGAAAGTCCTCAGGAATAGATGGTATTCCTGTGGAAGTTTTGGAATGTAGGAGAGAAGAAAGTGATAAAGATCTGGAATGCTTTGTCTAACAGTATTTTAAAAGGAGGAGGAGGAGGAGCAGCACCATCCTTGAAGAAAGCTGTGGTGGCTGTATTACCTAAAGATGATAAAGACCAATGTGATTTAACTTCATATAGGCATATTTTGCTTCTAAACAATGTTGATAATGTGTTTGTCTATAATGGCTAAAAGAATGACAAAGGTGATGCCAAATTTGATAGATATGGATCAATGTGGTTTTGTGGAAAGGAGGCAGACATTTGACAGAATTAGTCGCACACTGATGATCCAGAAAGAAGCAGAATGTAAGAAATTACCTCTAATGTTGGTGGGGCTTGATGCAGAGAAAGCATTTGACACAGTAAGCTGGAAATTTATGAGAAGGGCAGTGAGAGCATTTGCATTCCCTGACACGATAAGTTTAATTAAGAGGATATTTGAGGAATCAGAGTCCGAGGTGAAAATTAAGGGTCTATATTAGATAAATCGAACGCTTAAAAGTTCGAATCACTAAAGATCGAACTTGAGTGATCAAACTTTTAAATGTTCGAATATCTAAAAAAAGAATATTTAAAAAAAAAAGAAAAAGTAAAGGGTTTAAGCAGGGGGCAAGCCCCCCTGTACTCCCCACTTGGGGGGCATCACCCACCACACCCCCGCTCCTTAAATATACCAACTCCGAGATCGCACTTCAATGTGCTACAGTGCGGAAATGGAAAATTTCCCATTTCCTACACTGTAGCGCAATCTTGAAGTTGGTATATTTAAGTAGCGGGGGGTGCAGGGGGGCTTGCCCCCCTGCTTACACCCTTTAGTTTTTCTTTTTTTTTATTTTTAAGTATATTCAAACATTTAAAAGTTTGATCACTAAAGTTCGATCTTTAGTGATTCTAATTTCTAAGCATTCGAATATCTAATATAGACCCAAAATTAAAATGTGGATGTCTGTGTGTGTTTGTGGGGGTGGAGGGTGTTCCCATGTGATAAGTTATATTTGAACAGTGGAATCAAGCAG
The DNA here is from genome assembly GCF_019279795.1 of Protopterus annectens. Classification (NCBI taxonomy): domain Eukaryota; kingdom Metazoa; phylum Chordata; order Ceratodontiformes; family Protopteridae; genus Protopterus; species Protopterus annectens. The sequence continues at coordinate 226,628,169 of NC_056746.1, forward strand.
GGGGGTCCTTTTTCCCCTTTGTTATTTTGTATTATATTTAAAACCCAGACAAAGAAAATAAGGGACTCGAAAATTCAAGGATATAATTGTTATGATAATCAAGAAAAATTGGCTTTATATGCAGATGATATTAATTTGTACCTGATAAAACCAGAAAAGGACATTTCAGTGTTGTGGAGCATTCTGAGACAGTTTCATATCTTTTTGGGATACAAAATTAATGAGGATAAAACAAAGGCAATAGCTGTAAACTGTCTAGTTACACATGGATTGATTCAGCAATATCCATATTTATGGGGATGATAAAATGAAGAATTTAAGAGTATGGATTAAATAAGGATGCTGCTTAAAGCAGCTAAGGATATGTGGGAAGAGACTAAAAAGATAATACAAAAACTGAGAAACTGGGAACCATTCCCTATGGGATAACAAGATACAAGCAGTATTGATATCAAAATGTAGGCAAAGAAAAGGAATAAGGAGATCCTCAGTGAAAGACCAGCACTGGTAGTTTTTACTAGAATCTAGAACAGAAGCTGCTGTTAAAAAACGATAATTAGTAGGGCACATAAAATATTGCATGATAACTGAAAATTTTTCAAAATGGTTTGTTGTCATTTCTGTAAATGTAAGATTGCCAGTTAAATCTGTGATAATTCAGTAAAGATGTTTCTTGTGTAAAAAAAAAAAAAGTTGACTATTTTTGGCTGCAGTTTCTCAGATTCGCTTTTCACACTGAAAGAGCTGAAGTTAAGTTGTTGATCATTGTTCAGTCATCTTGGAAGGACATCAGAATCATTTTGGTACCCAAAAAGAAGCTATCATGAAGTCCAGAGTTAGATTTTTTTTATACCTACATACCCTTCTTAAAGTACCCAAATTCAAAATGCTAACCCTGGATACGGTCCTACCTTTTTGTCAGAACCACTGCATCATGGTAACTTTACATATGAGGGATGTTTATTATCGCATTCCAATTGCGTTCAACTTCAGGTTGAACTTACAAAAGTCCTGTCTCACAAAATTACAAAGAATTGATTTTGTGGGGTGTATGATGGACACAGAGAAATGTATGGCCTTTTAACCAGAAGACAAATTCCTGACTGTTCAGAACATTTTTAAAGATTTCTGTCTACAAGAAGCTGCCTCAACAAGAGAGTCTCTCACAGTTCTAGGAGTCATTGTGTCAGTGATCCTTATGACACATCTGGCCATCTTTCTCATGAGAAAGATTCAGTGGTACTTAAACATTTTTGGATCCAGTGCCTGCATCCCTTGGATTTCCAGGTACCAGTGTTAGATTTTTTTGACATGAGAATTGCAGTGGTGAAAGAATCAGATGTATCTCAATCCAGACCTGTCCTTCTCCCTCTAGAGCCCATTTTGGTCAGTCCAGATGGACTTTAGATTATGCAGGGGGGGGTGTCCAGTGGAGTTCTAGTACAAGGTGAATGGGGTCATTTGTATGCCACAAATCATATAAACATCAAATAAATGTTAGCAGTGATTCAGACCTTAAAAAGTTAATGTGAAATTGTTCAATCTCGCCGTTTGTTCTTACACACGGGTTCGGAGCCGAGTCGGCCGCATCACCAGCTCCGCATCTTCGAGAAAGCTCGAGGCACAGTAATATCCCATGATCCTCAGATGCTAACCCTCAGATCTAGTTTGTCGCTAGCAGCAGATCACATCGAGAGGCTCGGGCCAGTAGAATTTTTACTATATATTTCTTGTTATTTACTTCTAAATTTTACATTTTATACTCTTTCTTTATAGTGTTTGATAGGTTTATTATATAGTTGTTGTTTAAGGCTAGTTTAGTTAGGTTGTTACTTCAAAATTCTTAGTAAGGGCCTTAGGCCGTTTTTCTGTAAGAATTTACAGTACTAAAAAAAAAACAAACAAAAAAAAAAGATAGTTTTTTTGCCTTTAACTTTTTCTATTTTTCATAAATATATATATATCATAGTGTGCTGTGTGAGTGTTTTACAGTTTAGATATATATTACATTTAAATTGTATTATAGGGATTTTTTTTTTCTTAAGATTGGTGTATTTTTTCTTGGATTTTTCCCTTTCTGTTAAAAATGTCAGAAAAGACCAAAAGTGGTTTTAAAAGGTGTCAGTGCGGACAGAAGATGTCCATTACTGACAACCACTCATCCTGCGTCTACTGTCTTGGCCCTCTCCACTTGCAGGAAGACTGTTCCATCTGTCATTCCTTTAGTGGGTGGGTCATGATGGAAAGACGCAGGAAGTTGGTTGACAAGAGGGTTGCTTAAACCCGAGTTTCAGGAGGCCCTAGACAAGGCTGAACAGGTTTCAAAGTCTTCGAAGGGGTCGAAGTCTTCAAGAGTGTCGAAGCCCAAGTCATCGGCTCCGAGCACCTCTTTTCAGATTCGGACACCGGCTCCTATGACTTCGGTGCCGGGTGTCGAGACTTTATCTCTGCACGAGGCTCAGGTCTTGGAGCCGGTATCAGAGGTACCACCTTCAGCTATCCTTCGCTCGGTGATGGCTTTGATCCCTTCGACCCGTTCTTCGAGGCCACTTTCCGACTCTGATGTAGACTGAGTGGTACAGAAGCTTATGGAGAACTCTGCTTTGTCCAAATTAATCGAGGTTTCGTCCCAGCTGGTTTCAAAACTCGAAGCTATTCCAGTTCCCTCAACACTTACTCCTCCGAGACCCGTCGAGTCATCGATGTTAGGAGTCGAAGAACCGGTGATTGTAGAGCCCTCTATGCCGAAGCCTCCAGTAGTGCTATCGGCTCCGTTGACCTCGACTCCTTCGGAACCAGCCGGAGAGTCTCGGAGCCGAAGATCTTTCCTGGGTTCTGGGGGGGATAGTTGAACCGAGATATCGGTTCCGACTCTTCCCCTCGGTGCCTCGGCTCAGATCAGTTCGGATCCGTCCTCAGTGTCGGAGCCCGTGGTTCCAATTCTGGAGAAACGACCTCCTTCGGATCGGGTCGGATCTTCAGGTCGGGGCACCGGTGCCTTTGACATCATGAGGAAGGTCTTGTCTGATCAGACACATACTTCATCGGTATCTTCATCTCCTTCCCCAAAAGGTCCGTGTTCTGCTTCTGTGCCTTCGGTACCTACCAAGCGTCGAGACCCAATGCCTCAGAAGTCCCCACAGGGCGACTCTGGTTCCTCAGATGCATCCCCAGAAGCTCCAGCTGAGGATGTTCCGAGGAAACGACTGTGCAAGAGGAGGCACATAGATTCCCCTCAGGAATCTCTCACATCTGATACCGATTTAGATGAAACAGAAGGGTCCCCACGGTCCACCTCTGAGGATGTCTCGTTTGCAGACATTTTGGAAATCTTGAAGCAAAGAGGGGACTGGCAAACCCTTACCCCTTCTGTGGATGAATCTGTCTTACTGAAGGCATTTGGGACTCAACCTTTTACCTCCTGGGCGACTCCACCCTTTGATGATCTCATGGATCTAATAGCTCGGAGGGCTTGGGAAACACCTGATACAGTGGAACCAGTCCCCTGTAAACCAAACAAATACATGACGGCTCCCCAAGATAAATCCTATCTTACAAAAGGAGTTCCTGTAGATACTATGGTGGTGGCAGCGGCCACTAAGAAAGAGATGTCTGAATCATCTTCCTCTGTCCATCCTCCTAATAAGGATTCTAGGACAATGGACAGATATGGGAAGAGCATATTTAGTTTGGCGACTTTTTCCATCCGATCGCTCAACTACCTTACGCATTTCACGCGTTTACAGAGAGATCTCATTAAGGAACTAGGAGATACTCTCCAGGGACACACAGATGCTGCTGTCGCTGAGAAAGTGGCAGCGCAACTTAACACCCTAAATTCCATAGTCAACTCGTCCATGAGGCTGATTTCATACCCAGCTGAAGGGTTGAGTAGAGCGGCAGCTTCAGCGATCGCCCTGAGAAGACAATCCTGGTTGTGCTTATGCTCCTTTGAGGAAGCCTTTAAGTCTTCCTTTGCCAATGCCCCCTTCGATGGTGCCTCCTTGTTTGGGCCCAAAGTAAAGGAGACTCTAACGAGGTGTGAACAAGAAGGGAAGACCCTGTCTGCCATAGGGGTCCATTTTTCCATTCCATCTAGACCCTACCCTAAAGGGCAACGAGGAGGAAAAATGTGGTTCCGAAAGACTCCGGGATCTTTTCAGCACACCCAAAGTGACGTCCCCTCCAGAGGCAGAGGAGGGGGAAGAAAAGGAAGACGCTGCCCAGCCGGCAGTGGGGGGTCCGCAAAATCAGGGTGACAGAGAGACCTTTTCTGGAAAGCCCTTCCAGCACTCCTGAGTGCAGGCCCGGCTGTCCTACTCTGGAGGCAGTTGGGGGTCGCTTGGCTTTATACCCAGAGGCCTGGCTAAATCTTACATCAGATTACTGGGTAAAAAGCATAATTACCAGAGGCTACAACATCCCCTTCATAAAAATGCCACCCAACTCCAAAAAACTCCCAGACGTTCCACCCAGTCTGCGAGACCAAGCAACCATAGAGATAGGAAGGTTGCTCGAAAACAGTCATCCAACCAGTCCCAGCGGACCAAATAGGATCAGGAACTTACTCAAGGTTCTTTTTAGTTCCAAAGAAAACAGGGGACTGGAGACGAATTTTAGACCTCAGCAAGTTAAATACCTTTGTAAAAAGGAAAGGTTCCGGATGGTCACGCTTCAGTCAATCCTCCCTTTTCTGCAGAAGGGCGACTGGATGTGCTCTCTAGATCTCAAAGACGCATACTACCATATCAAGATGGCCAGTCATTTCCAGTTTCACGCTCTGCCCTTTGGTCTCACCTCAGCCCCCAGGGTGTTCACCAAATGCATGGCAGTAGTAGCGTCTCACTTGAGACGAAACGGATTCCGGGTGTTTCCTTATCTAGACGACTGGCTCCTATCCACCACCACCGAGTATCGTCTTCTACAAGCCAGGGACTACACCATCAGTCTTTGCTCTTCACTAGGCATAACGGTGAATTTTGGAAAATCTGTCTTATCGCCGTCACAGCGTATCTTATTTATAGGAGCACAGCTAGACACTTCCCTGGCTCAAGTTACTGTCCCCCCACCAAGAGTATCAGACCTCAGGCATCAAATTTCACTCCTTCACAACAAGAGAGTCCCTGCACGACAAATATTAAGAGTGCTAGGCTTGATGGCAGCCTCCCTTCTTGTAGTTCCTTTAGGCAGGATGCACATGAGGATTCTTCAATGGATGCTATTCACCCAGTGGTCGTATCTACAACTTCCACTGTCTCACGAAATCTTGATCACGAATTCTTGCAAGAAGGATCTCTTGTGGTGGATACACAGTCAAGAGCTAACACTAGGATGACCATTTGTCTTACCCAGTCCGGTAGCAACTCTAACCACGGACGCTTCCCTGATAGGGTGGGGGGGATTCTTTCAGGGACAAACAGTCCAAGGTCAATGGTCCAACTTGGAGTACAATCTGCACATTAATGTTCTAGAGCTGAGGGCAGTGTTTCTAGCGTTGCAACACTTTCAGAAGTCCTTACCTCGGGGAACAGTGACAGTTCAGACAGACAACATGTCAGTGGTCTGGTACATAAACAAGCAAGGGGGAACCAGATCTTACCCATTATGCAGAGAGGCCCTCAGAATTTGGCAATGGGCAAAGTCCACTGGACGCTTTCTGATAGCAACACACATCCCGGGGACTTCCAACGTAATCGCGGACAGGTTGAGCAGAGCCATCCTGTTCCCTCACAAGTGGTCCCTCAAACCTCAAGTGGTGGAAGAGATCTTCCGCAGATGGGGCCAGCCTTGCTGTGACCTGTTTGCATCCCCATTGAATGCCTAATGCAGAAACTACTTTGCCCTGTTACCCCCTCCAGGGGGTGTCCCCAGGGACGCACTGGCATACGATTGGCCCCCGGGTCTCCTTTACGCTTTTCCTCCTGTTCCACTAATTCCCAGGTTTTTGCAGAAAGCCAAACGTCTGGACAGGACCATAATACTGATAGCCCCATTCTGGCCTCAACAAATCTGGTTTCCCTTCCTTCAATCTCATCTAGTGGAGGAACCATGGATACTAGACCCGGAGCCAGACCTGTTGACACATTCGTTGGGAGTTCCTCACACCTTCCTCAAGTCCCTCAAACTGACAGCTTGGCTGCTCCGCTTCCCATCTTAGCCAGATCGGAGTTACTATCCCCTACAGTACAACAAATTATTGTATCTTCTCACAACCCATCTACAAGGAAATTGTACAACAGCAAATGGAACCAGTTTGCACACTGGGCCTCCAAACAAGGTATAGATCCATTCGGGGCTCCAGTACACAAGATACTAGATTTTCTTACCACACTTTTTCAAGAAGGAGCATCAACATCCACTATAAGGGTTCAACTGGCCGCTATATCCAATTTTCATATTGGCCGTGAGGATGGTTCTCTTATGTCCCACAGGCTTTGTAAAGTCTTCATGAAAGGTACCTTTCACCTCCGTCCCCCCTTTCGTAATCCAATAGCCCCTTGGAATCTTAATTTCATGCTGTCACAACTTATGTTGCCCCCATTTGAACCAGCAGCCACAACTCCGTTAAAATTTCTTTAGTGGAAAACACTTTTTCTGGTTGCCATCACTTCCGCCAGGAGAGTATCAGAGTTACAGGCTCTATCTATCCGACCCCCATACATGATTTTTCATCCAGATAGAGTAACCTTGCGCACCAATCCGTCCTTCCTTCCGAAGGTTTGTTCGATTCAAAACATCAATCAATCTATCGAACTACCTACCTTCTTTAAAAATCATTCCAATAAGCTAGAATACATATTGCACAAGTTGGATGTTCACAGGCAACTAAGATTTTACTTACATAGGACAAAAGAGTACAGAAAGTCAGATCAACTATTTGTCTCATATGCTGACCAAAGAAAAGGACAGGCAGTAACGAGGGTTACCTTATCCAAATGGCTCTCAGATTGCATAAATTTGGAATATGCTGAATCGAAACAGCAACTCCCTTTCAAACCCAGAGCTCATTCTACAAGGGTGATTGCTACCTCTTCAGCCCATACCGCTCATTTGCCTTTAGATACCATTTGTGCAGCGGCAACTTGGGCAAAACCACATACTTTTATCGCCCACTATAAGCTAGTCAAGAGCTCCAGGGACAGGGCGATGTTTGGTTCCACTGTACTCAGGAATGTTCTCCCTTGAGCCACCCGGGAAAAAGGAGCTAGGGACACTACCCGTGTGTAAGAACAAACGGCGAGATTGAACAATTTCACATTAAGAAGTTATGTCTTACCATAATGATCCATGTGAATTGTTCATCTCGCCTTTGTTCTTACATTCCCCCCCTCCATCCTCCATCCTGCGGTCTGGGAGAACGGTATGCAACTAGATTCCTTTTCAGCCTTTTCTAGATATGGTTGGCATGTTATTGTGCATTAGTAATGGCATATTTTCTCCTCTACTTGACAGTAGGGTTCCAGGCACTGTGTAGTATCTGTTTATAAGTGTTCTAGACACAGTTCTAATAGGGATTCTTCTGGTATAGCAAACTAGATCTGAGGGTTAGCACCTGAGGATCATGGGATATTACTGTGCCTCGAGCTTTCTCGAAGATGCGGAGCTGGTGATGTGGCCGACTTGGAGCCGAGGATCGGCTCCGAACCCATGTGTAAGAACAAAGGCGAGATGAACAATTCACATGGATCGTTATGGTAAGACATAACTTCTTATTTACACTTATGGTCTCCTGGTCCCCTTTTATTGGTCTCTGACAACACCATAGTCATGCATTTTCTAAACAGACACTAGGATACAAGGTCATACCATCTTTTCTGATTGGCAATGATGGCCTCGGAGACCGCCATGCAACATTCTCTGATGCTTCAGGCCTCATATATTCCATCACAGCAAAACTCAGCATCAGACAGACTAAGCAGCTCCCAAAAAGAGCCTCAAGTGTAATCTCAGGTCAGAGTTCTGCCTGGATTTTTTCCAGATGTGGGGGACACTTTAAATAGTTCTGTTCATCTCCCTTGAAAACAGACATTTGGAAAAATTCTGTTTGAGACATCCTTGCAGCCATGCTTGGAAGACAGAAGCACTATTATTGCCTTGGACTAGAATGTTTCTTTATGCATGTCAACCTTTTCCATTGATACCCATGGTACTTCTGAAGATTTAGAAAGAATTACCAGAGATTATTAAGATGAACCCCTTTTGGACCAGGCAAAGCTGTTTTTCTCTTTTAATGAAATTGGCCAAGGGCAATTACCACAACCTTCCTCACACTTTGGATCTCCTCACACCTTGTCAGGAGTAACAGGTGTACCCCAAATTAGAGCAATTGTTACAAACAACCTAGATGATTCTATCTTGATACCTTTTAGGCACATGTTCCATGCAGATGTGCAGCTGTTATGGCAGGAGGTAATAAATCCTGCATCTAGAAAATCTTATGTTTAGAGGGAGAAAAGTTATTTTAGGTGATACTTAGCTGATATCAGAGGGCCAGGTATAGAGTTTACTCCTCTGGTGTTAAAATATTTTTGTGTGCTACTCAACAGTGGTTTATCTTATGCATCCTTTGAGATGCATCTTCCTGTCATAGGTTTATAGGTAGGCACTAGGCTATTGGCCCAAGGGCCTACGTAAGCCTAGCCAGCAAGGTACCGTAGCTTACACCACCCAAGAAAGTTATTTTCCTGTGCCACTGTCCAGCAGAGACACAGAAGTGATCCCCGGGGTGTATTTCCTATTTCCCATCCACTCATCAAGATTTTTCTTGAAGAGTGCTGATGAAGAACTTTGCTTGACATAGATGGGTAGCTTGTTCCAGAGTATAGGATGTCTCTGGGACAGGAATCTCCTCTCAGCTTTTCTGCCCATGGACCCCACTCATTTGTTTCTTTTTGTGTTCAAATAATTTATGAAAGGAGTGTTGCACTTGAGACTGGCTCGAAAGCATATTCCTCCTTGTGATCTCAACGGTTTTCTTCACAGATTGACCCTATCTCCTTTTGAACATGCCTTTCAGACTGATTTGAGGTTCATCACTTGGAAAACTGTTTTGCTTACCAGTCTCACATCTGCAAGGTGAGTATCTGAGCTGCAAGCTCTCATGGTTGGCCAACCTTATCTGATTTTTCACAAAGGCAGCATTGTTTCATGCACTACTCCTTCTTTCATGCCATAAGTTATTTCTGAATTTAACCTGCATCAAGCCATCAATGTCCGAGTTTTCTTTATGGAATCTAAAAGCAAAGGAGAGAAGAGTTTGCATACTTTGGATATGCAAGGCAACCTTATGTTAGTGTTTTGTGACTGTGATTTTTTTTGGTTTCAGTCAATTCTTGCTTCTGGTACTTCTTGGTTCTTCTTACTTGGCACTAAAAGCTTACATAACTAACTTTCTTTGACGAGGTTTTGGCTTCCCCTGATGAGAGGGGCTTAATCAATCCTCCACTTCTAAGAACTAGAGGAAGAGATTCTGAGCTCTAGAAAGCTGCTTGTGTGGGTTTATGTGCAGGCACAAAACCTCTATGGCCTGAGACAGTGTGAAATTTTAACATCTACTGTTACAGGTAAGTAGGACTTACACAGCCATACTTCTCTCAAACCTTCCTCCAACCACAAAAAGAAAAAGTTAACTAAGTGTCTTTTGCCAGCACAGCAGGCTAGTAATTTGCTTAAGTGACTGGTAGGTGACTACTGTGGTCAAAGCTGGTTCCTCAGAGGACTTATCTTTTTCTTCAGATCTCTCTGGTGTTGTCCATACAACCCTGATGGGGTGGAGATTGGCTACATCCTCTTCTGCTGTTAGGGTCTCGTCAGTGAGAAAGGGAGAGCCACTCCTGGCAGTCATGAGAGAAGGGGCAAGAAAAGCCCCTTGCTTAGCCAGAATGATGGGCCATCCCTGGGGAAACTGTTTCTGGCAATACTAGGTCAGTTTGCCCCAACTGTCCTGTCAAAATGAGACAGAAAACTAAATATTTAAGTTCTGTGCCAGTTTCTCTGGACAGGAGTAATTAACTGAGCACGACACTGGGTCTTGTACAGGCTGTTGATCCTTTTTGTAAGGTGGTTTCTGGTAAAAGAATAAAGGATTCCTCTTTCCTTGAAGAGTTTCATGATATTGAATGTATTGGGAAATGTGAAGGGCAGATGCAGATTCTTCTCCTCTGGTTTTTATTCAGATTCAGAGTAGAGTATGGTATCTGAATCTCCTTGTGAGAGGGGTTCACTTTCTTTGAGACTATTTCCAGGATGTGCCAGTGTTTTCAGTACGAGGTCACATAGATTTCTGAGTCCCATGGAAAATACAATGAATTGCTTCAACTGGAATTCCTGTAACTTTTACCAGTTGTTCTGTCAGCACTGGAGGATGTGTTTGTCACAGCCTGTGTTGTCCCTGAGTGCCAATCTGTGTTAACTAAGAAAACAGAATATCCAACGTTTCTCAGTCTTTCTAGGTTTTATACACTCATCCCAGACCTGATGCAGCAGCTATATATTTAGTTATTCCAGCTGCTGCCAAGCATTTTGTTAATTCTAACCCTTCTCCTTCAAACAAGGATGATAAAACTGTTAAGTTTAGGGAAAGTGTATGCTTTTGCAACTTTGATTTCAAGAATTATGAACTATTAAAGTGTATTCCGACTAATTGTGGAAAAACTGCTTTGCATAATCTAGTTACTCCTGTTTTTTAATTCAGTACTCATTATTAGAATTGTTTATGACTCTGTGGATACTGCTTCCAGGGCTGTGGCCATTAGTCCTACATTTTTGAGGAGGTTTACCAGGCTGCTTTCTCAGCACCTTGCAGAAGATGTCAAAAATTAAAATTTGAATTCTCTTTTGTACAGAGATTTAATTTTTGGACCCTTGGCTTCAGAAGTTATCAAAAAGTGTGATGAGAGAGGTAAGCAGACATTTAAAGGGCAGTCAAATAAGAGAGAATGACTAAGGTACAGTATTCAATATTTAGATAACTTGGTTTTCTTTGCAGAATCTTTTTCAAAGTGAAATTAATGTATCACTTTGGTAAGAGGTCTAATACACAGGCTAGGATTCCAAAAGAACATTCAAAAGTCTTTTTTGACTCTATTGCACATGATTGTGTTTCTGGGGTGCCTGATAGTCACCTCAGTTCAAACAGATTTTCTTCCACAGGAAAAAAATGGCTCTGTAATTAGATCTATTCCAGCTGTTTTCCACTCAGACTTCCATCACTGCCAAGTGAATATACCTCAGGATTCTGGATCTAATGGTATCCTCAGGTAGATCTATCTGCCTTCTCTCTAAACAATCAACTAGAAAAATTATTTTCTAGGACTCCATGCAAAAAGGTCTTTAAAACAATTCCTTTTCTTTTCCTTGGACAGGAATAATCCTGTATGCTTTTCCACCCTTTCCACTGATATCCAGAATACTTCCAACAATTCAGAAGGACTCCCCAGTGATCATTGTGGTGACTCCCTTTTGGCCCAGGTAACAGTGGTTCTCTCTTCTTTTGGAATTGGTGTGGGGCAGTTACCACAAGCTTCCTTACAGACCGGATTTAATCACACAAGACCGTTGATGCTTGATATATCCTGACTCCAAACAACTGCATTTCACTGCCTGAATGATAGGTTCTTCATTCCTTTTAGGCACATGTTTTCTGAGGACATGCAGCAGATATTAGTGGAGGCAAGAAAGCCTGCTACTACATAATCATATATTAGTAAATGCAAAAGGTTTTCTAGTTTGTGCCAGCTAAACAACCAGCACTTATTCAGGGCTAGTGTTGCTCTGGTTTTACAATATTTGTGTAAGTTAATATGCTGTGGCCTGTCTTACACCTCTATCAAGGTTATTTTTTTCTGCCATTTTAGCATGTCTGCCCATGGATTCCCCCCTTTCAGTGCATTCTCATGTGAAAATGTTTTTGACAGAAGCCTCCAAGGAAACTGTTGGCTCCTCCTTGGGATTTTAATTTTGTGGTAGAGAAGCTAATCCTTGCTCCATCTGAACCAACTCATCTAAGTGATGGTTCTTAACATGGAACGGAGTTTTGCCGTTTGCTCTGACCTCTGCAAGAAGAGTATCTGAGTTGCAAGCTCTTACTGTAGGTCATCCTTGCCTCATGCTTCACAGAGATAGGGTTCTTTGAGAACTAAGCCTTCTTTTACACCTAAATTGGTATCCAGGTTTACCTTAAGCCTATCTATCTCTCTGCTTTCTTTCCAGAACCCAGAAATGAGAAAGGTTACTTCATATCTTGGGTGTTCACAAACAACTCAGGTTGTATCCTGACACAGTAAAATCTTTCAGAACTTCTGATCAATTAATCTCTTGTGAACATACAAGGAAGGGACAACCTGTGACAAAGCAGACTATTTCCAAACGGTTGTCTCAGGCTATTAACTTTTTTTTATTCTCACCACAACAAAACTATTCCTTGTAGGGTTAAGGCTCATATTACCAAAGCCTTGGCTTCATTTTTGGCTTTTTTTGGAAAGGGTTGGACTCTAGAAGTATTCTTGAAGGAACAACACTGTCCTCTGTGCATACTTTTACAAAGCACTATAAACTAGATTCTTTGTTGCGGTCTAGGATAGGGTTTACTCAGACCATTGTCTGTGGGGCTGCTGGACCCTTTGCTTTCAACTTCCCACTTATTTTATGCTATTCTAATCTACCCATATAGCTAAGGCTACAGAGCAGTGATCCATGTGAAGAACATAGTACAGATGTGTAAGTATATTAACCATACTAGTAGATATTCAAAAGATCACTGCTGCATTAGATGAAACCTCCCAACATCTCCCTTGTGTTTTTTTTCTTTGGTGTGCTTTAATACCATGGTGTGGACATTTATTTTTGGCTGTTCCTAGCCTTGTCCTTTCAGGGCTCAGCCTCCCTTTCTCATTTGGCATGAGACCTCCGAAGTGCTTGTGGCCTGAACCTGACTTTTTTAGTCAGCTCAGCTTGAGCTGACTAATTTTTTGGGCAAATGAAAGGTGCCCTCAAGCTTTTGAAGATGGCTGGCTGTTACATCGTGTGCATGGTATAACCCATATAGCTATGATTACTGCAAATGTAATCATTTGATCATCTACTGTGATGGTAAGTTTACTTACACAACTGTACTTTCCTCCATCACTGGAGAAAAATTCAGTGGTACCTAAAATGAGTATAGTTCAAACATCAACATCCCCTGACATTCCAGATTCCAGTTTTGGGGTTTGTGAGAAAGGAGATTTTTTTGATGGAGAGACAGTTTTATCTGATTCCAGATCTCTAATTTTCCCTTCCAGCTCTAACACAGTCTGTAACAACAAATGCCTCAGAATTTGCTTGGGGAGCAGGGTCTATGGGGATAAACACGCAGGGTCTTTGTAACAGAAATGGCAGACCAAAACACATAAATGTAAGAGAGATTTTGGCACTTATAACTGCTCTCAACACTCTTGTCATCTATGGTTTCCTGGACCATTATAGGTTTTTACAGACAAAAAAATAGTGGTGTCATACGTAAACAAGAGGAACCGGATCTTTACCTCCTGTGCAGACTAGCCATAGTAGCCTGGGATATAGCTTTTAAGCACAGTCTCACATTAAAGGCATCTTACATTCTGTCAGAGCAAAGTTTTGATACAGACAAGCTGAGAAGGACCAGGACAGATCCTCAAAAATGAAAACTAAAACTTCTGCTTCAGGACTCCATGCACAGGGACCTGAAAAACAGATGCCTTTTCTTTTTCTTGGACAGGAATGTTCCTGCATACTTTGTGACCCTTTCCACTAATATCCAGGCTCATTCTGAAGATTCAGATTGACTCTCCAAAGATCATTGTGGTGACATCATTCTGGCTCAGGCAACAGTGTTTGTCCCTTCTATTGGAAATGGCCAAGAACATTTACCTCAAACTTCCTTACTAACTGGACCTGCTCACACAAGACAACAGTTGTTAGATACATCCTGACTTTAAACATTTGAAACTGACTGCCTGGATTTCAGAGTCGTAATATCTTTTAGGCACCTGTTTTCTGAGGACGTACAGGAGGTAAGAAGAACTGCTACTGGAAATTCATATATTTGTAAATGAAAAAAAAAAAAAAGAATCTGGTTGTTGCAAAGGTAAGAACCAGGACCCTTTTAAGGTTAGTGTGTCAGTGGTTCTACATTATTTGTGTGAGTTACTATCCTCTGGCCTGTCTTACCCCTCTCAAAGTGCATTTGTTTTCCATTTCAGCATTTCTGTCCATAGAAACACCTCTTGCAATGCACTCTGATGTGAAAATGCTTTTGAAAGGTAGATTGCATACCAAGCCTCTTAGAGAACAGCTGGCTTCTCCTTAAGATTTTAATTTTGTTTGTTTTGGGGAAAAAATAACACTTGCTTCATCTGAAGCTTTTCATCAAGCTGACCTTAAGGTCTTAATATTGAAAACACTTTTACTCATTGCTCTGATTTCTGCAAGAAGAGTATCTGAGCTGGTGAGTCATCCTTATCTCATTTTTCACAAAGGTAGGTTATCCAACTCCCTGTTTTCTTTCCAGAATCAAAAAATGAGGTTGACAGAATACTCCATACCTTGGATGTCCACAGAAAACTCAGATACTGTCTTGACAGAACTAAATATTTTAGGAACACTGTTCAGTTATTTCTTGTGAAGGTAAGAAGAAAGTACAATCTTTGTCAAAGCAGACTATTTCCTATTGGTAGTCTCATGCTATTACTTTTTTATAACCTCTATATTGAATTATCACTTAAGACATAAGCATGCATGCATTTATATAAAAGAAACCAAATGAACCTATTCCCTGTTTCCCACGTTATGCATCAGATACATTATTTTGTATATTTATCATCAATTCAGTATTACAGAAATTGATCAATTCACTTCTTCCCCTAAACCTCATTCCAACAAAACGTTCTGCATACATTGTTCCCACAATTTCAATGTTTTAATGTAATGTGCTCCTACCCTTTTCTAAAGCTCCCATTTTCATTTTTTTATCTCTGATGCAATATTCAGTAATTCAAGTACAGTTGTTTTAGACTTTGATTTCCATTGGTAAGGTAAATAAGAAAAGTTGACTTTATCTGCAGATTATATTATTTTGTACCTGATAAAATCAGAAAAGGTTGTCCTACTCATAAAATCCCAGCTTGGTCGGTTGAGTGCTTTCTGTGCATCACGACCCACCAGCAACAGCAGTATTGTCTTACTCTCATAGGTTCATAGGTTCATACTAGGCTATCTGCCCAAGGGCATTTATAAGCCTAGCCCAGAGTTTTGTGGCTTTCGCCACCCCTTTAGTTTGAAGGAAACTATGCCCATTATTTTGCTGTGCCTCTGTCAAGCAGTGACACTGAGGTAATCCCTGGGGTATATCTGCTATCTCCCATCCATTGGTCAAGAGTTCTTTTGAACAAGGCCAGCGAGGTGCTCTGCCTCACATGTACCGGGATTTTGTTCCACAGCATAGGGAGTCTCTGGGTGATGAATCTGTCCCTCCAGCATGTCCTATTAAGCGTGTCAAGGTTTAAGTCTCCCGCCCTTGTAGTTCTGAGGGATCTAGATTTTTTGAGGTGAAGCATGTTCATCATATCTGGGTTTGACATGGCCTTGTATGTCAGGCACAGGTCACCTCTGAGCAAGTGGTGGCGACTGAATAGAGCTGGAGTTCTTTCAGTCGGGCAGCATAAGACATATTTTTGAGACCCTTTATCCTTTTGGTGAGGAACTTTTGGGGCCTTTCCAGCTGCTGCAGGTGTCGGGTCAGATACATTCCGAATGGGGCATTGTACTCAATCATTGGTCTGATGAGTGATGAGTACAGGGGGACGATGACCTCCCTTGATCTAGATGTGAATCCCTTCATGATCAGGTGGGCAATGTAGAAGGTCTTCCTAACTACTTTAGCAACGTGAGTGTCAAGCGAAGGTTACGGTCAACCTGGGTCCCCAGATCCCTGATAACCTCTTCTGTGCTCAGTGGATTGCCACCTATATGGTAGCTAGGGATAACCTTGTTTTTCCCAAAGGGTATGACTATGCATTTCTTGGCGTTTAACTTTAGGCCATGGATCTGGCACCAGTTATCCGTTTCTGTGAGACCCTTCTGAAGGATATCTGTGTCAGATGTGTTCTTGACTATGGCGCCCAGTTTGCAGTCATCTGCAAACTTTGTCAGCCATAACCCTCCTGTGTTTGCTTGTACTTCTGAAAAGTAGATGCCGAACAAGAGTGGGCCCAGGACTGAGCCCTGTGGGACACCACTTGTGACAGGCTTTGAGTCTGACATGGCGCCAGCCACTCTGACCCTGTGGGTTCTGTCACTTAGCCAGTTTGCAACCCATCTTGTGATGCATGGGTTTACATTTAAGCTGATGAGTTTTTCAATGATACCTGAGTGGGGTATTGTTTCGAAAGCCTTTGCCAGGTCGAGGTAGGCTGTATGGACTGCCTTTCCCTCATCAATGGCCTTGGTGACTGTTTCGAAAAAGTCAACCAAGTTTAAAAGGCATGATCTGCCTTTGACAAAGCCAAACTGGGTTGGATCCAAAGTCTGCAAGTTCCCTATGTCTTTATTTATGAGTTCCATTATGATCCTCTCCATAGCTTTGCAGATCAGGCTTGTCAAGCTGATGGGACGGTAATTTCCAGGGTCGGTGGAGGCACCGCCTTTGTGAAGTGGGACCACAGTTGCCGTGCGCCACTCCTTGGGTACGTATCCTGAGGTGAGGCTAAGATTAAACAGCTGTCCTAACTGCGGGTTTAGTTCCTCATTGAGTTAAGTGGAGCACACAGCCGGGGACACCATCCGGTCCCATGGATGCTGTGTTTTTCGCCTTGGAGAGAGCAGTTTTCACCTGGGCGTTAGAGATGTTTGGGGGGCTACAATCCTCTGGTATAGATATCTCTCCTTTTGGGAGTTTGCACTGAACCTGTCAGCCAGTATGTTGGCAATGTCTGTAGGTTCAGTAATTTTCACATCATTTTGAGCTAATTCTGAGCATATCTGGGAGTTTCCTCCCAGGTTTCTAACATAGCTAAAGAAGGCCTTATGATTGTCTTTTGAGTCCTTAGCGATTTTTCTCTCAAAATTTGCCTTGGATGATTTTATGAGAGCTCTTAGTTTTTTTACTTATAATGATCAAAGGTGTCTTACCTTTTAAGGATTTTGCTCTATCTTGTAGTAGCTTCCTCCTTTTGTTGTAGAGCTTGTTTATGGCTGGGGTCCACCAGACTGGATGCTTGCCTTTGGTACAAAGAGTCTTTGTTTTGTTTGGGATTGCCTGATCCATGCAGTCCTGTAGGTGCTGGTAGAAGGCATTTGTAAGTGATTCAGCGGCTTGAGTAATGTTTTCCGCTGGCTCGGGGCCCTTAAAGGAGACCACACTAATCTTTAGAAGTGTGAAGTCGGCTTTTGAGAAGTTCTTCACTGTGGTCTTTTTTATTTCAGGTGGGGGCGGGATGAGGACCTCCAGTGAGATTAGTTTATGATCTGATCTCACCAGTGAGGGGTATACTTCCGGTGTTGAACATTGTGATCCCATGTTCGTGATGATGAGATCAAGTATGTTTTCACCTCTTGTGGGGATGGTGACTAGTTGTTCCATGGCATTTGAGTTTATGAACTCCAGGAACCTTTGGGCTAGAGTGTTTGGGCTTGAGTAGTGATCCCAGTCTATATTAGGGTAGTTGAAGTCACCTAGTATGATGGTGTTTGGAGATACATTTATCCCCTCCAGTGTTTTCAGGAAAGCTATGTGAGGTTCCTGAGTTTGAGAGGGTGGCCTGTAACATGCTACAAATTGCAGAGCAGTCTTGCCTATGGTTAATTGCACCTGGATGGACTCCGATGCATCGTGCGTTGCCACCAACCTTGAGGTGTGGGTGTCCTTGATGAATATGGACACCCCCCCTCCTTTCTTGGTGTTGTCCGGATTTTGGGGCGGAACGCATGATATGAGGTAAAACCTGATAGTGCTGGGGTGCTCTCAGGAGCCTTGAACCAGGTTTCAGTCACAGCACAGACATCGATGTTCTCCATACTGAGAAGGGCCTCGAGTGCGTGCATCTTGAGGTTGAGACTTCTGGCATTGAGCAGCATTACCCTTAGTTTTTTTCCCTTTTTGTGTTCTAGGGTGGTAGGTTTAGAATTTGAGCCTTGCCTAAAAAGGCACTATAGGGGTGGCAAGAGCCTTTGCCAATATCCGAAGCCCAGGGTGACAGGTGCAAGCCGTCCCTTGCGAAGCAGCGTGGCTTGTCCAGCATGTCATCCCAGGCAGACAGACATTGGATCCCCTTTGAATGACACCAGAGTTTAAGCCAATTATTAAAGCTGATCATCTTATCTCTGTATTGTGGCATCATTCTTGGTGAAGGTAGGATACTGCTCAAGGTCAGGGTCATACCTGCCTGGGCTACATAATCAGAGAGCTCCTCGATGTCTCTTTTCATGTAGTCCAAGGAGGTACGTCTCAGGTCGTTTACACCAGCGTGGACAATGACTGAGTCGTACTTGTACCTGCTGTTGAGAGACCTGAGTGCTTGTGTTATGTGGCGGATTCTAGCACCCGACAGGCAGCTTACTGTGACCTTCTCCACCAATGACGAGTGTGTCTGGCATTGTGTTTGGCCTTAAGGGCTGTGACTGTTTGGCACACTGACTGTGGTCTATGTGTTGCATGTGTTGTGTCCTGAGGTGGTAGTTGTTTGGGTGTCTGCTTTGGTGGCCTCTGCTGTTTTGGTAGATTTTTGATCAGAACCTCCGAGTATGTCTTTGTGTGTTTATGTGTATGATTTGAAGTTGTGATAGTACTATGTGAGACTGGGTATGTGGTGTGTGTGGTTACCTTCTCCTCCTGTCTGGTCTTGCCAGTCCTATGTTGAGAGAGCTCATCCTCCAGTTTGGCTGTATAGTTGCATCTCTCGCATGTATTTGTGTTTTGTGGGAGAAGGAGAGGGTTGTCTGTGTACATGAGGCAATTGTAACATTGCCTCAATATTCCCAGGTTCACCAGCTGAGCAGGAGAGGACACTAGCAACTGATCCCTCGACATGCTAGAAGGAATAGACAAAAACTTAAAAAAGACTCCGGGGGATGTGGGTGATCGAGAAGGGGGTTTTAGGCTGGTGGGGTACTATCTATAATAAAAGTGCTATATCAATGTGAGAAAGTACTATAGGAGCAAGTGCTAGGTTTTACAGATCGAGAATAGTCTACTTAGGAATCAAGTAGAGATGAACATTTTAGTTATAGGATACGCTGGTAAGATCAGTAGTACAGTTCAAGGAAGGCTGTTTTAAGGGAAAATTTGAAGAGTGGACTTTAGGTAGCCCGAATAGTTTAACCCTGATTAACCGCTGCTGCTCTTGTGTGCTACAGTGGCAACTCCGCGCTAAATCGCTCTAACGCGCGTTTAGCGTGTTTTATAGCAGGGGGCTGAAAAAAGCTAGGAACTGGTCCAAAACGGCCAATGGACTACTAGTTTCTGGCTGAAACCACACCAAATTGGACAAATAGGCTGCTCTCTGCTTTATTAATGTTGTCAAATGTTTGCCTCCCATCCACAAAACCTCACTGATCCATATTTATTAATTTTGGCAAAACCTTTGTCATTATTTTAACTGTTATAGAAATAAACACTTTATAATCATGGTTTAAAATTGAAATGGATCTATGTGAAGCTGGATATGATGGGCCTGTACCATCTTTAGATATTACAGACACTACAGCTTTCTGGTGCTTCCCCTCTTTTTAAAATACTGTTAAAATCTTCCAGATTTTTATCAATTTCTTCCCTCCTATCTTCCAAGCTTGCACAGGGATACCGTCTGCTTCTGCAGACTTTCCTGCAGATTGATTGTACATCAACATTTTTATGTCCGCTCCTCATATCTTAATTGTTAATTATTGAGCCTCATCTGCTTCTAACTTGGCATATTTAAGTCTTCCATAAATATTTCCTTTTGTAATCTTTCTTGATTCCTACATTTATCTGCTTTTTACACTTTCGTAAAACTTCTGAAATAGGCCTAATACCTCTACAGGATCTCTGGTTATATTAATTGTTATAGAATCCATACATTTGGCAATCACTCTTTGTTTCCTAAGTTGTTATGCTAAGAATGTTTGTGCTCTGGAGTTATCAGAAATATGAGCTTAACAGCAATCTTTCTAAATTCAAGCATATGATCCAGATAATCCGTTATTTTCTCTTTAGCAGAATGCAGTTGTTCCTCTTCTTGTTCTGTGAGATTACCTTATTCTGCAATACTTTAAACTTTGCCCACCCCTCTAAATAATTAATTCTACTTCTTAACCATATTTCTTTTTCTTTTATTTATACCCTGTTTTTAAATTCTACTTTGAATTTTATCCACTCAGTAGCTATAATGTATGAAAAAAATTCTATCTTCTCTAATAACTATCAAATAATTTCCACTGCCCATTCCTTAAATTCCTCTCTTTTTAACAGGTAGGTGGGAAAGCGCCATTGTCTCATTTTTACTTCATTACCCTGCTTTTTTTCATCTTAGTTTTTATTGGCACATGATCTGAAATCGTTATTGGATATGTGTCAAAGCTTTCAATTAAATGCACACGTTCCTGTGAAATATAATTTCTGTATAGTATAGCCCAGTTATTGTACCTTGGGGAATATGTAAATTCTCTGAGTTCCTATTACTGAAGTCAGGTCTTCCATACCAAATATTTTCATAAATGTCTTCAGAAATCTACCCTCTTTTGTTATGTTTTCCCATCTAGCCCTCCCAATACATCCTCACTCTTGCAAATCAAATTCCAGTCCCCACCTGTAAGTAATATTCCCTGATGAAAGAAACGAGACAATAGTGTAGTTACTGTGCAACCCGAACCTTCACCAGTAACCACAATGTAAAATACTTTGGTTCACATAGTCTCAGTTGCTGAAACCCACAAATCACAACAGCGGAGTCAAAATCTCTAAGTGTTTAATCAATAAAAAATACAGACACACAAATACATTGAGCACTTTTGTCCATCACCATTGACCTTCCTCAGAATGCAAAATAGATAAGCAAGCATCAGTATTTAACGTATCATCAATAAAGGAATTAATAAATAAAACAATTATTGAATAATGGACAGTTATTATAATTAAACAGTCATTACTTATATGTGACCAAAGCTAGGACCTAAACAAATAGTATGCAAACAAAGAAAATTAATCATAATGAAAATTGTTATGTTCAAAATATTCTTACAGAAGTTGACATGGTATTGTATGTAAAAACTTATAAAATTTTCCAGTCACGGCTTAGCTACCCTCATGTTAAGTAGTGGGTAAATTGAAATATTCTCATTTAATCCATGGGGGCTTGATGCATCTCACCTAATCCACCATAGCAACTCTCTATATTCCCTGCTGAAAGCTGATTATGTTTCCCAATTTTTTTAAGCTCCATAATAGCAATTTTAGTTGGAATTTAAATGCATGCCGGCGCAATCCTCCTCCTAGCCAGTAGCCACTTACTACCACAAGTCTACCATTGTTATCTAGCAATTAGTATAAGTGCTCCCCTTTTCCTTTGTCCCTGTTACTCTGCTGAATATCCCTCCTGAAATTCTTTCTTTATTAGATTCATATGCTGTTTCCAACTGCATCTCCTGTAGCAATTATATTTGCACTCTGCATTTCTTAAAATAATTCAATACTCTCTCATTTGTGTTTATACCTGTGAGGCCAGTAATGTTCCCTGATAATATAGATAGTCATTATGATAAGAAGTTATTATTCCCACCTGTTATATATGACAGCTTTAAAATGTTTACTACCAGCTTTTGTGTTACATGCACCCACTAATGTTTGAGAAGTTGATCGTTTACACAGTTGTTTCTTATCATCTCCATTTGAACATAGGCCATATTTTACCATAATTCTTTTAAAGAAAACCCTCAAAAAAAAGAAACCATCAGAATACCCCCTGAACCTATTAACTTGAAAACACACACACAAAATATGTACATCTTCAAGTAATGAAATTTTCCCTCTTGATAGGAGCAGTTATCCCAAACAAAAAGCTGTACACATGGTCATAACCTAACATAAAATTAAGGTTATCCGTTACAGACTGTGTTCCTACTTGCACTAATTGCTGTGTGTTCTTGTCTTATCTGTATTTTCCTACCAGATGTGAAACACAGATTGTATGTTTTCAGAAAAAATGAACTTTTAGCCATAAAAGGTGCTTTGTTTTTATTGCATACCAGTCAGCTTGTCTCCATGGAAACCAAAGACTAAAATGTACAACTGGCCTTAGCTGCAGACTTCACAAACTTAATATTTATTTGCTAAAGGAAAACTTTTCATTATATTCAGTGTTCTCTTATTTACTTGTTTCCACTTAAAACATATTAGATTAAGTCATCGGCCTTGATTCATACATTCACCTATGCAAAAGTAATATAAAGCACATCAGCTCTGCATATATTATAATCTATGCACTTTTACACCCCCTCCCCCACCTCAGCAACCCAAGATTAAAGCATATTAACTTAAACTTGTTTTTGTCCAGCCTGTCTTTTCCTTTTTTACATTGTAATGTCTAGTTCTTAAAACTAAAAAAAAAGAAGAAAAAAATGTACTTGCTTTCTTTAGTATCATTATCACATGCAGCAATAACTAAAATGCTTTACTAAATAACATGCAATGTATATCATGAAATGCTTTATACAAATACTGTTAAGAACAAAAATGTGATTGATGCTTTATAATCTCACATTTATTCCCTAATTTCAATGTTAATGGTGGTCTTCCTGTTCATCTCCATCTTCCAGCACTAAACTCCAGTTCAAGTCTAAGGAACTCCCAATTTTTCTAGTCTGCTCCTGTGCTTTTTTCCCTGTCTCTCAATCATTTTTCTTTGGAAGATTAGAAAAAAAGATTTCATTGACAAAGTCTATTTGAGAGTTTTATTATCAGAAGAATGAGAAACCAAGTCCCCTTCTGTTTGTTGGCTTACGTTTTGTTGGGCAAACTTGTATTTCCTCCTTAGCCTGTTCTGCATCAAAAATGTGTTTGATCCTCCAGGAAAATATTCTGAAGACAGATACAACAGCTGTAATCTTACACTTGATGTTCCCTGATTTCTGGGAAAAATTTTCTACTCTTTAGCCTGATGTATAGTGAAACATAATTTTCCACAAACATTCTATTCTCTCCAGGTTTTAATACTTCACTCTTCTGTCACATTGTTGTCAGGATCAACTCTTGGTGCTGGTATGATTGTTTCTTTACTAGTTTAGATCTTGGCTGCTTTCTCATGGCCAGGCTTGGTGCATACACATGATCTGCCTTATAATTAATCAGTTCAGTCCTGCTGTGGCATACCACTTCAGTTGCTTATTTCTGCTTTCAGAGCATTAATACAGTCTGTTCCTTCCTGTTTCTCTGGCAGCAGAGAATCTCATTTTTTCCCCCCGAGTGCTCTGTCTTCTAACTCCACCATTTTTTTTTAAACAACCCTTTTTCAGCAATCATGTACTTAGCCACTCTTTTCTTAATTTCGACCACTGATTTTTCTCAGTTTTATCAGTTCATATTAATAGCTGTTTAAAGCTTCTTCCATCTTTTCCAGCCTTTTGTTATTTGAGTTGATAGACTCCTTCAGTGTTTTGTTTATTTTAATCATCTTGGAGTACATTTGATGTTTATTCCTTTAGATTACTAGAAGCCATGTCTTGCACCAGAGCTGAAGCTTGAACTGCTTTTTGCTGAACATATATAGGATTCTTTTTATTCAGTATTTTCTCTCTACCTTTTCTAGTTGATTTTCTTTCAGGCTCTGTAAGTTTCTTCTTTGCTGGTATCCAGGCTGTGCACGTACTAGCCCGTAAATGAATTTGCTAAAGCTGACAAAGTTACTGACTCGTTTCTATCACTATCTTTTTTTCACATTGAGAGAGCTGGAATTAAGCTATTGATCAGTAGGCAGCCATCTTGGAAGATGCTACTACATTTTCTTACACCCACAAAAACAAGGCAGTTGTAGGCAGGGTGAGGGCTCATTCTACTAGGAGCTTGGCTTCATTTATTGCTTTTCTGAAAGGGTAGTATTCTAGAAATATTCTAGAAGCAGCAACTTGGTCCACTGTACATACATTTACAAAGCCCAGCAAATTAGATTTCTACTCTGGGTCAAGGACTGGCTTTGCTAGGTCCATTCTCCAGAGGATGCTGGACCCTCATCCTTCCTCCTTCCCCCAGTCAGTGTTAGCTGTGGTAGTCTATCCGCATAGGTAAAGTAGCTGCAGCTGTGATCAGTATGACGAACATAGTACAGTTGTGTAAGTATATTTAGCATAACAGTAGATCTTCAGATGATCACTGTTGCAGTAGCCACTCCTGCCCTCCACCCCCCTTTATTTTTGTATGCATTTTTTGTTAGGGTGAGGACTTCTATTTTCACTTTCCTAGCATTGACCTTTTCAGGGCTTTAGCTTAACCAATTTGAACTGATCAATGTGTTTTTTTGAACAAGAAACATCTTTATTGAATTATTATTTATAACATAGGCAATCATACATTTATAAAAATGAAAGCAAATCCTGTTTGACATATTTTCAGTTGCAAACATTGCACATCATATATAATCCTCCATATAACTATTGTCTATCAATCATTACATTGCTCTTTCAAATTCTGTCTTCCCTTAAACCACATTCCTCCTCCAAAACATTGTTATACATGTATTGTTCCCACAATTCACATGTTTTATGTAATTTTCTCCTGTTTTCTAAAGATCCCATTTCTAATTCTTTTATCTCTGTTACTATACTTACTACTTATAGTACAGTTAGTTTATACATTGAATTCCATTTTATAGTAATTGCTTTTTTTGGAAACCCCCAGAATTAAACCTAGCATGACTTTACTATGCGTAGGTAATTCTGATTCCTTATCATAGCTCAAGAAATAATTTCCTTAGTTACACCAATTTTCTCATCCAGTATTTCCGACAGAGTAGTCCAAAGGGAATTTTTAAAGTCTGCCAACTCATTACACTCCCAAAACATATGTTCACAATTAGATTCATAGGTTTTTACTAGGCTAATGACCACAAGGGCCGTTTTAAGCCTAGCCATGCATCCTAAATCTCTGACATGTTGTCATACCCTTGATAAGTGTAAGCAGGGGCTTGGGAGATAAAACGTTTACAAGCAGGGGCCTGAGAAATGAAACATTTATAGGCTACCTGTGTCCATTAGAGACATAGGTGCCAAACCAGGGATGACTTTTCTGTTCCCTAGCCAGTTGTCCTAGTTAACCTTGAATTGGGTTAGGGAGGCACTCTTCACATCGATGGGGAACCTGTTCCATTTGGGATACATATCTGTCTCTCTGGCATGTCCTATTTATGTTATAGGAAAGGTATACGTTTTTAAAATGGATAATTCTTGTGCTGTTTGTTTTGCTGTAGGAAGTCCATCAAAGTGGGATCTAACAATGCCTTGTATGCCAGGCATAGATCTCCTCTCAACAGCCTGTATAGGACATAACATATTCTAATAATATATATATATATCTATATATATATATATATATATATATATATATATATATTCTGTATAACAGAATGCAGGGATAGGGCCTTGAGGCTGTCTGCATAGGACATGTTACTTACACCCTGTATTCTTTTATTTTATTTATTTATTTATTGGCATTTGTTGACCAGGAAAGTCCACTGGGCACAGGACCCATTTTCATTGGAGGCCCGGGGAGAAAAGCTCCACAGTTAACAAACAACAAAAACTTATACAGTTTGATTACAGATCTGTGGAGAAAGACTGCAGTTTAAAACAAAAACAAGTGAGTACCACAGAAAGTACATAATTGCAAACATATGTTATGTACATTAATATACAAGCATCAACCCACAGTAAAAATTACATTAGAAATTAGGTGCCTTGTGAGGGACAGATAAGGTCTTTCAGTCACTTGAGTAGATAGGCTTCTTGTTTAATGGGTTATGTAATTAAGAGGACTTATGTTGTATATCCCATGTACAGCTTGGATTTTGTAGCAAGCAGGTTCTTCTTAGTGCAGCAATAAAGGGCTTTATGGAGTCTAGTTGGGTAATGGTAGAGGGGAGGGTATTCCATACTTTGGATATGTTGTAGGAGTATAGGCATTGTCCTGTTCTCTTTTTGGGTTTGGCTACACTTAATAGGGTTTTCTCAGAGAAGCAGAGGGATCGAGTAGGGATATATGTGCGTAAGATGGATTGGAGAGCGGGGCAGCTATTGGGTTGGAAAATTAATTTATGGGCCATAGAGAGTTAAGTAAATTGGAGATAGTGGTGAAATTTTAGCCAGGACGGGTTTGAGAGAGCAGTATAGTGGTGTGAGCGGTTAGACAAGTTTGATGCAAATTTTGCTATTTTATAGTAGCTTTGTTGTAGCTTAGAACTAAGTGATGTATGGAGGTTGGTGAAAATGGGGCTGCCATACATAAGGGATGGAATAAGCAAAGTGTCTGGTAGCATGATCCTAGTTTGATTATCAAGGTATAGTTTGTGTCAGTATAATTTGCCTAGTTTGAAATGAGTCCTCTTTACTGTATTCAATATATGTTGTTCAAAGGAGAGTTTGTTGTCAGTAGTAATTCCTAGTAGTTTTGCGAATTGTACCTGTTAAATTACTCTCTTGTTAGGGGAGAGAATTATGAAATCTGTAGTTTGAGGTTTTGATGAGAATAATAACAGTTAAGTTTTTTTCGGGTTAAGCATCAATTGAGAGTCATTCAGCCAGGTTTCTCTAGAGCAGAAAGCTTTTTGGGCGATATCCTGGAGGTTGATGATATCATTGGAGGATGAGATGATAGTTGAATCATTTGCATACTGAATTAGTATGCTGTGTTGAGAGACTTTATTTAGATCATTAATGACTATATTAAAAAGTAGTGGTCCTAAAATGGATCCTTGTGGGACACCTGTGTTGTTTACTGAGAAATCAGATAGTTAGCTTGGCCATCTAACTGATTGTTGTCTGTTTAGGTAGGAGGAAAACCTCTTACTATTACTGCCCCCATCATGCCGATCATTTTCGGCCTGCCTAAGATCCACAAGAATTTGAATGATCTCCCTTTCCGCCCAATAGTTGATGGCAGGAATTGCATAACTTATGGTTGTGCCAAATTACTTGATTTTAAACTTAAAAAATACCTGGAGGGGGAAACAAATTTGCCGTGACTCATGGCAATTTCTGGAAATGTTAAACACACTGGATTTTAATGAGAATCACTTCTTAACTGTGGATGTCAAGGACTTGTACACGGTCATTCCACAGAAACTAGGCATTGATTGGGTTAGAGATTTTTTACATTCAAAAGGCGCTACAAGTGATGACATAGATTTGATTGAATATTTATTGGATATTATATTATCCAATAATTTTTTTTCTGTTCAATGGTGAATATTTTTTTTACAGAAAATGGGGGTGGCAGTGGGTTCCCCCTATGGAGGAAGTTTTGCGAATTCTGTAATGGCCCACTGAGAGAGAGAGTTCCTTTTTCAGAATGTTAATTTTTCCAACAATATTTACTGGTATAGACACTATTTGGATGATATTTTTATTATCCTAAAAGGGAACAGGACCATTGCCAATGAATTTTGTAGACTTTATTTCTTCGCTTACCCCCTTTCTTAAGTTCATTTCAGACTTCAACACTGACCATATTTCATTTTTAGATATCTGGCTTTCTAAAGACTGAGAAAATGGGAAATATGTGATTAACATCTATAGGAAACCCACTTGCTGTAACACTCTCCTTCATTTTGAGAGCTGTCATCCATACTATCAAAAAAGAGCAGTTATAAAAGGATAGTTCGTGAGAGTGGCCAGAATGATTTCTCTGGAAGGTTGATTTTCTATCACAGTGTGATTTACTTAAGGAAATGTTTATTGCAAGAGGGTATCCCTTACACCTGATAAATGAAGTTAAAGAAGAAGTATGTAGGAAAAGGATTTAAATACATACTTAATAATGATGTTTCAGCACTTAACACAGTGGATTTAAACACTGAAGATTCACCAACTATGGTAACAAATGCATGACAATCTCATTCCACTATCCCAGTCACACACAACAATTTTTCTTTGAATTTTATTACCCCTTTTTCATTGAATGCCAGAGTTTTGAGAGACATCCTTATTAAGAATTGGTCTGTTCTTAGTGATGACCCAGTAATGAGACAAAAAATAGGGGATACTTCTGCAATGGTGTTTAAAAGGGGCCATAATTGGAAAAAACATACTTGATGAAAGAACTAGATCTGAACCTACCAGCTTTGGGATGTATAAATGTGGTAGATGTAATTTCTGCGAATATGTGGAAGTGAATAGTAGAATTTGTATTAACAACCGTACTTATCACATTTATGGAAAATTTAATTGTAACACTTGTGTTGTGTACCTCGCTATTTGCCAAGCATGCCAATGTTTTTATGTCGGTAAAACGGAATGTCATTTTAAGCAAAGAATGTATGAGCATTAGTACAGTATCAGCAAACAGATTTGCACAAGTGCTTTGGCAAAACATGTTATTGAGAATCATAGCCACCACTACTAAGTTATTGAACAAGTTACTAAAGACATTAGAGATGGACCTTGGTACTTGAGATTGGAAGAAAAAGAACTGGCCTGGCAAATGAAGCTGAATGCATATACATATCCAGGTCTTAATGATCAGTGTTGCCTAAAATGTATTTTGAAACTTAAATCTCTTGAGATGATTGACCTCTTATTTTAGAATTCTTTAGTATTCGATCATTAAATTTTATTATATATATATATATATATATATATATATTTTTTTTTTTATATATATATATATATATATATATATATATATATATATATATATGCATTGTTATACATTTTTATACACTGTTTATAGCACGTATTGTGTGGTTTGTTACACACAATCATCTGCCTTTTAGCCTGTTTGAGAGGGTGTATGACTTTAAGACTTTAATTACTTTATGATATCATGCTTGACCAAAAGTATTTAACTTGTGCATTTTGATTTTAAATTTTGTCTGAAGAAGTACATGTATGAAAACTGAACGAAAGCGCTAACATAAAGTTTTGGAAATTACCCTTGCCTTTGTAGTTTTTATTAGTTTGTCAGCTTTTTCGGCTTGGATATGACACTTTGGGAGCAGCCAAGTTTCTGTAGGTATTGCAAAAGCTTTGGGTGAGATGCTGTGTCGAAAGCTTTTGAAAGGTCTAGCAGAAGTACAGAAGTGGATAAGCCAGCATCAAGAGTGTGAAGGCTGCCAGCCTAGCCAGATAGAATTTTGTAGATATTTCAATCATTTGTAAGTATGAATGTTGAACTACAGACTTGTTTTCTTAATTGAAAGAATATGCTGTGAAATTTTGAACTTTAAACAATGTAGCAACATTGCCCTCTGCTGTAAAGAAAGCTAAATCAAACATTTCTTGTCTGTCCTTTGAAGTTGAAATTATTTCATGCCTGTCCCTTTGAAGTTAGAATTTGGAGTCGATGAGTCTGGAGTGAAGCATCCTGCCTATTGTTTTAATTTAAGGAATAATTACTAGAGTTTACATGTGGAATGTCTTTTATTGATGTAGTTTGCTGCAGGTGTAAGATAACAAGAATGTAGCATCTGTCACCCTGGGAACCCCAGGAAAGTGTGAAATAATGTAATGGGAATCAGGACTGAAAATATCAATTTAAACAGAGAGAATCAGAAGGCATTATGCATTTTTGTCTTGACCATCCAACTCACAACACTGTCTTGCTCATATGTAAGTTATCTTAGACTTGTGTTTTCTTTTAGAAATAGCTAGGAACTAGAAATATTAGACTGTGTTTTTCTGTGATGTCAGAACTGTACTACTGAATTATTTTAAGTATTTCTGTGTGATCTCTGAACCCTTGACTAGCACTGTGTAGTAGAAAGTATGGTCTTGTGGTTTTAATAATTTATTATTAAATATTTTAAAACCTTTTAACTGTGGCTGATTTTGTGTAGAAATAAGTTAAGCTCTAAGAGTACATTGCATGTATTTAAGGATCCTGTACCAAGTCACTCTAATAAGCCTTGACTCTTTAGTTATACTACCAATTGGATAATAATATTGCACAGTAATAATTGGACACCCTTTTAAGGGCCTTTGAGTAGCTGATACGTATTAGCTGGGCGGTGGCAGTGATTTCTACTGTATAGTCTGGGTAAAAGGGGCACAGCTGGAGAACCTGTGCCAGCCTTCCCCAGAAGTGTCTGTGCGATTGTATGAACTCTTATCTCAAAGTGTGTGTGTGTCAGCTACTTGGGCAGGGATACAAAGCACTGGTTGGACAGAGGGTGCTGGAGATTTTAGTTTGCCCAGCTGGCTGAGATCTGGACCCTATAGCTGTGCCAGTGGGCGTCTTAGTGGGGACCTGGAAAGCAAGGGAGCGACCAGCCCTGGACTGACTGTGATCTCTATGTGCTCTTAAGGGAAATTACACTTTACTGTGTGTATTTGTTATCCTTTCCTCATATATGAGTGTTAGTGGTGAGGATTGAGGCTCCTTGATTCCTGGGCCAGGACACGGGCATCACAAATAGCTTTGTTCACTATGTCAGTTAATCAACTGACCATGAATTTCTTCTTACTCAGCCTGGTGAGAGGGACATCAGTGTGTCTAACAGTGACCAGAATGTTGGATTTTGTGGTGGCTTGCCTTATGAGCATGTGGATGTTGTTTTTCAAGTGCATTCAAGGCTGCTGAGGGTATTTGTTATGTTTACTTCATCTAGGAGGTTTTTGTTGTTTAAGAAGGTTATGTTTAAGTGCCTCAACATATGTGAGTTTGTGTCTGCTTTGAATTGTTTGTGATGGGTGCAGTGTGTGTGTGTGTGTGTGTGTGTGTGTGTGTGTGTGTGTGTGTGTGTGTGTGTGTGTGTGTGTGTGTGTGTGTGTACACTACTGACAACCTTATTGACATTAGGAGAGCTTTTATGTGAAAACTTTGCCTCCAGTGATATTGTGTAAATACATATCTCACATACCATATCAGTTTGTTTTAGAATTAAGTGGTTGTAAGTAAACATGAGGCAAATTTTACATAGCCTCAAGATGCCCATATTCACTAAGCTGGTAAGAGAGATAGTGGGAAAGTCATGTCCATGGCAGCAGGCCATTTTTTATTGATTAGACCAGGGGTTTTCAACTGGTGTGCCGTAAGAGGTCGAGAGCTGTACCGCAAAAACAGGACTATTCTATTCAGAGAAATATGTAAAATAACTCCCACACTTCAGTTTCTTTTCTTTGCAAAGCATACTGTCACTAAATGTGACTAATATAACATCAGAGATGCGATTGGAGGTTGCAGTCAGGTGATCTTTTTTTTTTTTAATTACATCCTCCTCCAACCGCATCTCTGTTGAATATTAGGCAGATTGGTTAGAGCTGGATAGTCATAAGCCATAAGGTGAAACTGTGAGCAGTGACCAATGAAAGTCTACTCTACTGACTTTAGCAACTGTTTAGACCGGACATCATTGGACCAAGGTGTGAATAGAAACTGCACTGAGGTAATTAAATAACTTTCCACTGCAAGTAGTGTACTAGCGTATATCTCAGCCTGTTACAACATTTTGCATTTGCAAAAATTTTCGACAGGATATGAAGTCTGAAACTGAAATGCCACCCATTATTTTCTGTCTTCATTCCTGCATGATTTGCCAGAAAACCACAATTTTATGAGAAACTGTTGAAAAATATGGCGTCTAAAATTTAAATACTTCCTTGTGTGGCTGAACTGTATGGATTCCCCAGAGGTACATAACGATTTCTGTCATGCCCGTCCCCTTTCTCCAAATGTTATGCATTGTAATGTAGCTTTATATGGCTTTTGATGCAGAAAAGACCCATGGATCATTTATGTCGCCTTCCTCCGAAATGTAACTATCTCATACAGGTAGTGAAGAGGTCTCCAGAACTACATGCATCATTGCAGACAAAAATCTGGACATTCTATAATGTGGTGGCAAGATGATTCTCAAGGCGCCAAAGCGGTACATTTGAGAGCTTACTTGTTTGGCACACTGTGTAAGGGCAGCATTGCTGCAACTGGGACAATAGTGTGCATGTGTATATGGCTGGTATTTTTCTGTCTGCATGCCTGAGTGAATGTGTGTATGTATGCAGAAGAGACAGTGTGTCTGAATGAATAAATGTGTGTATGAATGCAGAAGAGACTGTGTGTGGAGAGATCGAGAGAGAGTGAGAGTGAGAACGATCTTGCGTGAGTGAATGAATGTGTGTATGAATGCAGAAGAGATAGTGTGTGTGAGAGGTGGAGAATGAGAGTGATCCTGTCTGAGTGAATGTGTGTATGAATGCAGAGGAGAACTAAGTTGATACCTTCTTCAATTGGTGCATGGGTACGGCTACCGAAGTCTCATGTTTATATCCAAAAGTTAAGAAGTGACTTCAGCACACGGATGCAAGTGATCATACATGAGCTTTTTTTTTTTTCATTTAACCTCCCCATGTATAGCATTTTTCATGTATAAAATGTCAAGACTGCAGATACTCCTTTCCTTTAGGATTTTCATCTCTGTCTAAATAATGATACTATAATAGGTCTGCGGGTTGAATTTTCGTGCATATAACTTACTTGCCTTCAAGAAACTTGATTGCCTTAACCTCATATTGACATTTTCTTCACCAATATATGTGAGAATTTTAATAAAACCATTAAGGAACATCTCACAGAATACTCAAACAACTGTTGTCTTGATAACAGTTAATGCCTTTGACATTTGCTTTCCATGAATTATGAAAGACCAACATTTTTCTACTCTGTCTAATGGTAAACTATTCTTCACACCCTTTGCATACTAAACAATAGCTCACACTCACTGTCATGTCATTATGTATTAATTTATTTTGTTACTACTGAAAACTACAAATATTGGTAGAAAAACTCACTCACTGTCACAGCATGGAAGAGTTTTTTTTACTGTGATATTGCCGTCCTTCTGATATATGTCATTATGTAAATGAATTGCATGTTGTTCTGTGAGCCCAGGTCATGAATAATTGTCAATAGACCAGTTCACCTACCCAGTCAACACATAGTAATACATAAATAAGCACTATATGGTTGACTTAAACTTTCCTCAGCATGCATTAGTTGGTGTTTGATACAAGGGTATGTCATTTCATCTAAAACTACAATATTTAAGCAGAATTGGTATAAGCACAACTCATCTAAACACAATTTATCTAACATAGCACAACTCAAAAAAGCCTTCCACCCACCTCACCCTTAACTTGTGTATAACAACTCCACAATTGCACTACAGTGGAAAAAAGGGGAAAAAACAATGGAAGTGCACCACCATTTCACACAACCCAGCAAAGTGTAATAAAGTAAACTGCAATATTACTTATTAAAATTAATACTATTCCTCAAAATTCAGTAACTTTCCTTATTATTAGAGTTATAACTGGTAAAATATATTGGTGAATGGCATTAGATCAAGGGTGATCATATCATTTTTTAGACCACTTTTGATTAAATAAAGTGACCATCCTGAAAAAAAGTATTTTTCTCTTTTCAGGTGTGTGTTTGTGAGGTGAGGGCATCTGCAGCATGGGGCAGTGGCTGCAGTCTTGCAAGTGCTGACTTACAGTAAGAAATCTGGGCAAAGTTATATTAATAATTGGGGGACAAAGGCCCAAAAATAGGGACAGATGTTAAACATTGTTCCTATAAACTCAGAAAGTTGTTGGAATGACAGATTTTCCATTATTATTATTTTCTGAAGAATATGAAGTCTGAAACTGAAATCTATGTTATTATTTAGTGACTTCAGTCTTCAATGATTTGACAGAAAACCACACTTTTTATGAGGAATGGACCAAAAATAAGAGGAAAAGATATTTTAAATCAATCAAAAATTATACCTATTTTTTGTCACTTCAGCAAAAAATGTAATATTTTTTTTGGTGTGCCACAAGAGTTTTGTAATTAGTTTGTGTGCCATGAGATGAAAACGGTTGAAAATCACTGGATTAGACAGTTACACTGAGAATATAAGGTAATGTCAGGCATTATCCAGTTTGCAACTCTGGGGGCAGTGCTTGTCACTGCAATCTATTTGTGCTGTATGCAACTTGGTATTGTTGAAATTTCAATGGTAATGTTACAGGAAAAATGTCAACTCAATGAGTCTGCATCTATACAGAGCACTGCCAAACACTTGGAGTCCCTGATGATTTATGGATGAAGTGTTAAGGCAGATATTTTGAAGTTAGTTTAGACAGCAGGAAATCAAGCAGTATTTACTGAAAAGAAAGAATTAGCTTATTAATAATGATGAAAAGGGGGGAGTCACCTGAATGGCTACTGCCTGACTACTGCTTGTGCTGGTCTCACCACTGCTTCCTGCTGCTGGGATAGAATGCTCCTTTGCTTCTTCTGTCACCAGAAGCATCCCCAATCCTGAGACGAGAAGCAGGCCACAGGCTTGTGGGTGATCCAGAGTGTTATCCCAGATGATGCAAGGGTATTTAGGCTTGTTGTAGACTTTTCCTTCTAGATGCCTTGAATAGTAACCAGACCAATCAGGAAGGTCAAACACAGGCACTCACTGCCCAGTCAGAAACAGGAATCAATGCACTCGGCTTCTTCTTTTACCAGGAGTAAACTATAAGCACAAATTACAAACTAGTATATATGAAGCAGGAAATAATGTCCCTATGCTATTTCTGTCAACAAAACAGAAGCACTAATCTCAAGATGACGACTGGGATGAAGAATGTGGGCTGTCCAGTAACTGGTGGTCTTGCAGTAGATGTTTATTAAATTTATCTGTTATTCTAAGCATCTTAGTTTTGGTTTTAGCACTTGGGCTTCAGACCACTTGCTTCACATTTAGGAAGGTTTTTGTGGTGTACACTCTTGTGGACAAACCCTTATCAAAACCCTGTCTCCATATGTCTGCCCAGGTATTCGGAACACTGTATCTGGACAATTCCCATGAGTTTCTCTTGCCAGCCTGGTCGACATGGCATACTGAGATAGTGTAGCAACTGCCTCGTGTTTACTGACAGCCGTCTACATCAGTAACCTAGAATCCATGCTCTCTTGTGCCACAGTCAGCATTCCTGACAAAGAGGAGATTGTCAGCATAAACACCACACTACTCACATCACATAGCCAAGCACAACACACACCCCTCTATGCAGCAGTCCTCAGTAAAAACTTACTTAAACAGCAGAGACCTCCAAAACATACTCTCAAACATTCCACACACAATACCAAATGCATCACATACAGCAGATAACACACCAGTGTCTCACAAACGCAGCCCGTAAGGCAAAACAGTAAACCAACACAGCCTACAAGGCATAACAATAAATCAAACATACTAGTCATTAGCGACTCATTTGTGAGATACACCGATGTCCCCCTCACCAGTCTCGACAAGAAGTTCATGGTCAGTTGTCTGTCTGGTGCCAGAATCTGTCACATCACGCATGCACTTAAGTCTCCACAGCACGTACAAGTATGACTCTTTCATTGTCCATGTTGGTGTAAATGACTTGAGACGTACCTGTCTGGACTATATGAAGAGAGACATTAAGCTCTTAGAGTATGTGTCCAAGGCAGGCATGACCCTAGCCCTAAGCAGCATCCTACCTTCACCAAGAATGATGCCACAATACCAAAAAAAACTAATGAACTTCAACAAATCGCTTAGTTTCTGGTGTCATTCCAAGGGGATCCAGTATATGTCTGCCTGGGATGACATAGTTGACAGGCCTTGATGCTTTGCCAGAGATGGCCTCCATCTATCACCCCTGGGATTCTGGATCCTGGCTTAAGGCTCTTGCCCTCCCCCATTATACCTTTTTTAGGTACTGTCCCAAAGACAAATCTTCCAACATAAAAGATTTGTCAAAAATCAAATTGTAGGTCGTACTGCTTAACACTAGGAGCTGTAACCTGAAAATGCACTCACTGGAGGCTCTCCTCACACTGGAAGATGCCAACCTCTGTGTGGTCATGGAAACTTGGTTCAGGGCTACAAACAGCAGCCCTGCCTTACCAGGCTATACCTCATTCCACACATTCTAACCCCAAAATGAGGTTGGGAAGACTAAGGGTGGTGGATTCTCTATCTTTATTAAGGGTAGGCACACCTCCAGACTGGTTTGCCAGCATGATGCACTGGAGCTACTCCAGGTGCAACTGACAGTTGGCAAGACACCCATCCAAGTTATAGCCAGCTATAACCCCCCCCCTCCATGACTCAGGGCACCCACTTCTCCTACCTGGATCTACTTCACTCCATTAAGGTACCCCTAACACCCTGAGCCTTTGTGACTTCAACTACCATACCATAGACTGGGTGAACTATTCCTGCACTAATGTATTCACCCAACGATTCCTTAACTTCATCAATTCTAATGCACTAGACCAGCTCATCTCATCCCCCACAAGGGGAGATAACATTTTGGACTTGGTTCTCACCAACATGGGTGACTGCTGCACCACTCCTGTAGTATGTTCTTCCCTGGTGAGATCAGATCATCGGTCTGTGTCATTCGAAGTTTCTATCTCACCCAACCCCCCCCCCCCCACCAGCCATAATCAGCCTAAAAAACTTCTCAAAAGTTGACTACAGCCTCCTAAGGGAGGGTATCATTGGCTTCACACCACCACCTCCCTTAGAGGATGCAGACAACTATGCTGAACAGCACACCAATGCAGTATACAAACACCTGTATAATTGCATGGACTCAGCCATACCCAATAGGATTAAAACCTGCACCTCAAAGAAACACAAACCTGTCTGGTGGGCATCCTCTATCAACAGGCTTTACAACAAAAGGAAGAAACTGTTGTCCAAGGGTAAAAAGGAACAAATTCCAAATTGGAAAAACTCCCTCCTTAGCCTCAACAAGCAAATTAAATCACTAGTGAAAACCACCAAAGCCAATTATGAATCAAAACTAGCCTACAAAACAAAGGGAAGCCACAAAGCTTTCTTCAAGTATGTCAGGGGCCTCCATATCAAAGCCCAGGTTTGTTCCGAATTAGTACTTAATGGTATCACTTACATTGATCCTGTTGACTTAGCCAACCTGCTAGCAGATAGGTTCAGTGCAAACTTCACCCCCCTGTCCCCCCAGGCCCTTTCGACATTCCTGATACTTGTCCCGCACCTCACATCTCCGTAGATAAAGTGTTAAAGGCCCTATCCCAAGGCAAAGAACACAGCTTCCATGGGACCTGATAGTAAACCAGGCTGTATTCTGTACCATATCCAGCAAGAACTAGCTTCGCCATTGAGCACCCTATTCAACCACAGCCTAAGTACAGGCTTAATTCCAGCGCTGTGGAGAACTGCCATTGTCATACCCTTGCACAAAGGTGGTGCCACTACTGACCCCAGAAACTATCGCCCATTAGCTTGACATATCTGATCTGTAAAGCCATGGAGCGTATTATTATGGATCTCATAAACAAGGACATAGGCAATCTCTAAGCACTTCACCCCACTCAGTTCGAATTTGTCGAGTGCACATCTTGCCTGTTGAATTTGTTGACTTCTTTGAGACTGTCACCAAGAACCTGGATGAGGGAAAGTCAGTACATACAGCTTACCTTGACTTGGCCAAGGCCTTTGATACAATCCTCCACTCGTGCATCATAGAATAGCTAACACAACTTGGTGTAAATCCCTATCTCATCATGTGGGTGGCTAACTGGCTCACCGACATGACCCACAAGATCATAATAGGTGCCTCTACCTCCAGTAGCAGACCTGTCACTAGTGGAGTTCTTCCCTAGGACCCCTACTGTTTGGAATTTACTTCTCAGAGGTCCAGGCAAAGACAAAAGGCCTGTGGCTGACCAATTTTGCAGACGACTGTAAGTTGGGTGCTGTCATTGACTCCCCAAATGATGTTAACGTACTGCAAGAGGGTCTCACAACAACTAATAACTGGTGCCAAAGTCATGGCCTCAAGTTAAATGCAGAAAAAGTATCATCATACCATTCGTCAAAAACATGGCCCCTACTAATTTCTGCATCAACGGCAACCCCCTAAGTACACAACCAGTGGTGAGAGACCTGGGTACTCAGTTTGATAATCTCACATTCGACCATCATGTTGCAGCAGTGGTCAGAAAAGCCGCTTACTTGGTTCATCTCATAAGTAAAAGGATTACATCCAGAAAAAAGGAGGCTATTACCTCTCTATACTCCTCCCTCATTAGACCAGTAATTGAGTATAATGCCCCATTTGGTATGTACCTCTCCAAACATCTGCACCAACTGGAAAGGCCTTAGAAACACCTCACAAAGAGAATCCATGGCCTCCAACACCTATCCTATACAGACAGGCTCAAATCACTATGACTCTACTCAGTATTATGCAGATTTGTCATGGGTGATCTGTGTCTCGCCTACAAGCCAATTTCAGACCCTGCCCTACTAGAGATGCTCTATATCTGCAAGTCTAACTCCTCATGCATTACCTGCTTGAAAGGCCTGAATCTAATATGCAACATCAACAAAACCTGCTGGAGAGACAGGTTTGTCTGCCAGAGGCTGCCCTGTCTCTGGAATAGACTTCCCATACATGTCAAACAAGAGTACCTCGCTGACCCTCTTCAAGCGCAACCTTGATGAGTGGATGGGAAACTACAAATTTGTCCCAGGGGTTCCACCTGTGTTCCTCACTGACAGAGGCGAGAGACTGACTGAGGTTTCTTTTTTGGTAATAAACTCTTGGCTAGGCTTGTACTACCCTCCTGTGATCCTATGATCATGTGTTGCAGATTTTAAAAGTAAGATGGAAAAAAATGGTTTAATATACGAAGAGCTACAGTGTGCACTAAGCAGTTAGATAATGAAAGAGGGGATGATTTAAGCTTTAGCTATCTAGGTAGAAAGCCACTAATTTTAAAAGAGCAATAGAGATTGGAAGGGGGGATGGCACTTTGTATTTTGGTTGTATGGAATACAGGAGAATGGCCAATAAATCTAAATTGCTGAAGGGGAGTGATTTCAAAAATGATAATTTTGTGCTTACTAACATTAGCCAATGAAAGAGGAGAGGGAAGGAGATGTGGTCAAATTAAAATAAGGGGCAGGGGACTAGAAAGGCAGTTGAGTTTAAAAATACAGTAGTAGTAGGGTGTGAGGGTGGGGAAGACTTAATTTATGTGTGACTCACAAGAAACACAGCTGTGGTTTCTTTCCTAGTTTAAATATGCGAATAAAAGCAATATACAAGTAAAGTACAGTGCAAAGAAAATAAATCACAATGTACAAAGCAGAAGGCAATGAAGCAATAGAAAATACAAGAAAGCAAAAAAAAAAAATAACCTTTCTCTCACAGTAAATTGTGGCGGAGTCTGTGTGAGCTTTTCCATTGAAGTCTTGAAATGTTTAATTTTACCCCTTAAACAGAAAGTTTAGTTCCTAGCTCCACCCTCAATTCACAGGTAATTAACCTCAATTTAACCTGGTCTAATTTCTGTGTGATGCACCGGGGGCACAGCTGTGGTCTTTTTCCTAGTTTAAATATGCATTAAAAAGCAGAATACAAGTAAATCTCCAAAAGTACTGGTATTCAAAATATCAGTCTCTCCTAATTTCTTTTTCTTTAAACAGGAAACATTTTAATTAAATTATCATGTATGACATAGACAATCATATATTTATATGAATGAAAACAAACCATATTAACATAATTTTAACTGCAAACATTATACATCACAAACCATATTGACATAATTTTAGTTGCAAACATTATACATCACTTATCTGTTCAGTCATTGTCAGTCAAACATTACATAGGTCATTCAAATTCTGCCTTCTTTTAAAATTTGTTCCTCTTCCACATATATTCCCACAATTCCCATTTTTTCCTATGTAATTTGCTTCTACTCTAAAGATCCCAATTCCAGTTGTTTTATTTGTACTACTATATTCACTACTTCTAGTAAAGTTGGTTTAGACTTTGGCTTTCATTTTCTAGTAATTCCTTTTCAGCAGCCACCATTAACCTCAGCAAGGCCTTACTATGTCTAGGCAATTCCGATTGTGTATCATAGCTCAAAAAAATAATTTCCTAAGTTACAACAATTTGATCACCCAGTATCTCTGAGGGATCAGTCTGCAGGAAATATTTGAAGTCAGCCAACTCATTACACTTCCAGAAAATATGTTCCCAGTTACCTCTTTCTTCCCAATCACACCTCCAACGTTTGCTTTCCACCTGAGGAACAATTCTTTGGAGTCTACTTGGGGTATAAAAATACTTATATAAACACTTCCAAGCAAAGATCCTAAATCTAAACTTTGATGAATATTTGAGAGACATGCATATATCCCCCATTGTTTCTTTGTGAACTGCTTATCCAGTCTCTCTTCCCAATCCTTTATGACCTCCTCTGATTGATTCTTATAGTTGTCATGCAATATTTTGTATGTTGTACTATTATTCCTTTTTTAACACCAGCTTATTTTCTAGAGTCTACTAAAAACCGTACCAGTGCTGGTCTTTCACTTAGGATCCCCTTATTTCTTTCTCTTTGCCTATACTCTGATATCAATCCGTGATAGAGAATGCAATCTCTAGCCCACAGTCCAAATAAATTCTTGGCTTCTTCCCATTCTATTACCTTTCCCTCTCTAATTATTTGCTCCCAGTATCTTGATTCTTTTGACATTTGTCTCCAATCTTTTGCCTATTGTCTGTATCCGTAACTGCAGTCACCCTCTTTATCCATGTCCTTGTTTGCTTAGTTCTTAGAATATTTTCTGTTGCTTTATAAATATAATATTCTGTATGGTTATTGTTATTCTCTTTAAGGATCTGCATGCAAAATGCCAGTCTGTCCTTGTTTCTTGAGCTTCCCCCCGTTTCATCATCATCCCTTTTTATTTTGAATTATAGCTTTTTACTTGTGCTATGTATAGGAGCTTTAACTGTGTAGCTCTGAAATATCCATTCAAATCAGGTAATCCCAAACCACCTTGTCCTTTTAGAAGGATCAGCTTATCCCACTTGAATCATGCCCTCTTCCTCTCCCAGATAAAATCCTTCAACTCTTTATTAATTGCTATCTACAACTTTTCCTCTGGTTGATAAACATATGCCTGACCTGTGTATAAAACCAGAGAGACTAAAAACATGTCCACTGCTTATATCTTGATATCTGTTTCCATAAAACAGAGCTTCCACTTTATCAGTGTTTGTATTATCTTTTGTTTACTCTGTTCCCACATATCCTTAGCTGCCACAACCAAATTATTTTTAACCCATACTCCTAAGTACTTCATTTTATCATGTCCCCATAAATATGAATATTGCTGAACCAATCTGTGTGTGGGTACATAGTTTACAGCTATTGCCTTTGTTTTATCTTCATTAATTTTGTATCCTGATAAGACTTGAAACTGTCTGAGAATGCTCCACAACTCTGAAATATCATTTTCTGATGCAGAATAATATCATCTGCAAATAAAGCCAACTTTTTTGATGACCATACCAATGATATCTTTGAATTTCTTAGCCCTTTATTTTCTTTGCCAGTGGTTCTAAATATAATGCAAGTAACAAAGGAGAAAGCGAACACCCTTGCCTGCTTCCTGTCTTCAAACAGAACTCATCAGAGGGGAATTCCCCCAATTTAATTTTCTGCTTCTGATCCCTCTTACACCCTCCTAATTAACCTTAATATTGTGTCAGAGAATGCAAATCATTCCATTGCCCTACACAAAAAATCCCAGCTTACTCTGTCAAATGGTTTCTCTGCATCAAGATCCAGCAACAATAGTGGCATTGTCTTACATTCTGCTTCCCTCCAGGATCATCATTGTTCTGTTAATGTTGCCAAATGTATGCTTCCCTTCCACAAAGCCACATTGATCCATATCTGTCAATTCTGGCATCACCTTTGCCATTCTTTTAAAAATTATACACATAAACACTTTATAATCAAGGTTTAGAATTGAAATGTGCTTATGTCAAGCTGGATTTGATGGATAGCTGATTAATGGTTTGAGCTCATGGAGGGTGCCTTTGAAGCTTTGGAAGCTAGCAATAAATTCCTTATAATCCCCTCAACATAATTTACATAATCTTCAATAAAATTGTATAGTCTGTATTTATTATCAGTACTGGCCACCAATCACCTTGTTCCAGTTTGTCCCTTTATTGTAGACAAACTTATAAATGGAACACAGGTTTCCCGTTTGAGTTCCTTTATTCAAAAAACTAATCATCTCTGATAAAAAAACTATTATAATAAACTTCAGTCTAACAGTAACGTTAACCCAAAACAATTCTGGAAATCTATTAATTCCCTACTTCACCCAGGATCCAGGAATAATCCCTGCCCAGACCCTAGCATAACTGACTCAGAACTCAGCTCTCTCTTTAACACATTTTTTACTGACTCTATAGCTAATCTTATCAAATCTTTCCCAGACAACAATCCTTCCTACTCTCATTCCTCTACTCCCTCCTACCCTCTCAACTCCCCTCCTAATTTCCATCTCAAACCTGTTCCAACTACATTTATAAAAAGACTTTTCACTAAACTAAAGCCTTGCTCAAATGCCCCTGACAACATACCATCCTCCTTCCTCAAAGCTGCTGCTGAAGGTATTGCCATCTTTATCAGCATCCTAATCAATAGATCTTTAAAAGAATCTTACGTACCCAAACTCTGGCGTGCTGCCTTCATCCTTCCTCTTCATAAAGGAGGCAAAAACACTAATATCTCCAACTTCCGCCCAATCGCCCTTCTTTCACCTATATCAAAAATTCTTGAAAAATGTGTCCACCACCAACTTATGCCTTTCTAAACCCAAAATAACCTCATAACTCCTACCCAGCATGGTTTCCACCCTGACCACAGCACCATTACCGCCTTACTATCCTTCTTAGTAACAGTAAATCGGGCCAGAGACTCCGGTTTACTTGTATCTTCAATACTACTTGATCTTTCTAAAGCCTTCGACACGATCTCCCACAAACACCTTCTCTGCCATCTCTCTAACCTTCATCTCTCCCCTGAAACCCTCTCCTGGTTCTCCAGCTACCTATCTGACAGATCACAAGCTGTCAGTTGGAATAACTCTGCCTCCTCCTTCCTGCCCACACCCACCGGTTTTCCCCAGGGATCCAGCCTTGGACCCATGCTCTTCAACATCTTCATAAATAACCTTCACACTGTCATCCCTGACACAACAGTTATCCAATACGCTGATGACTCCACCTTAGTTTGCTCCGCTGCCAACCTGCCAGAACTACTGTCAAAAACTCAAATAGCTTTTTCCACTACCGAGAACTGGATGCACTGCAACCATCTCTCTCTCAACTCTAATAAATCTAAAATACTTCTCTTCCCACCCACCAGGGCCTACTCCTTCGACAAAAATGCTTTCAAAGTCCTTAGCCAAAGCAACACTGCCATAGAAGTGGTTCCTTCTGCTAAACTCCTTGGTATCACCATAGATGAATACCTTAAATTTGATATCCACGTACAACAAAACA
Source organism: Protopterus annectens (assembly GCF_019279795.1). Lineage (NCBI taxonomy): Eukaryota > Metazoa > Chordata > Ceratodontiformes > Protopteridae > Protopterus > Protopterus annectens. The sequence goes on from NC_056746.1 coordinate 226,671,747, forward strand.
TCAAGAAAACCCACCAAAAACTTGGTATGCTCTACAGGAATAACCGCTTTCTCTCCAACTCCTCCAGGCATACTTTAGCAACTACCTATCTCCTTCCTTCCTTACTATATGGAGCCCCTCTTCTAACTAACCTGTCTTCTTCCATAACCTATAAACTTGAAATTTGCTATAATAAAATCTCCAAATTCGCAACCAAATCCAAAACCTGTACTCACCACTGCTTCACCCTACAATCATTGAACTGGCTGGAACTCCCTAACTACCTCGACTACCTCCAACTTACCACTGCTCACAAATTAATATTCTTTCCAAATAAGTGCCCAGCACTAACAAACATCCTTCCCCCTTACATCCCAACCAGATCCCTGAGATCAGAACATCAAAATTTAATCTTTATTCATAAACCCAAATGCCCTGCAGGCCAACTCCTTCTCTCTTTCATTGTAGGCAAAAAATGGAACTCTCTTCCTCCCTCACTTAGGATGATACCTGACCCCGAATCTTTTAAGACACAACTTTTCTCATTTCTATCTTCCAAACGCAAATGCTCCTGCTTCCACCCTACATAAATACAAATAAATTTCCCCATAGAGCCTACTAAACTCCTGATGCAAACTTCACTACTTCCTCTCCTTTTCTATTTACCTTACACAAACCTAATCCATCACCTTCTGATCATTCAATTTCTCTCTCAACTCTTAGCATGTATTTAACGCAACTATCCAGTAATCACTGATGCCTATTTCTTGACAATTGATTCTTATTGCTCTGAATGTAAAAACCTGCAACCTTTGTCTCATTGCATGTACAATGACAATTTATTATTTTACTATACCTGTTTTCTATGAATTCATACATGTATTTTACCTTTGTATTTGGCATTTTTTGTAACCTCTAATTGTGTTTCTTATGGAGCTTTTCTCCCCGGGCCTCCACTGAAAATGGGCACATTCTGGCCCAGTGGACTTCCCCGGTAATCAAACTGAAATAAATAAATAAATAAATAAATACCCTTATCTCCACAAACTTTCTTTTTCACTTTAGAACTTATTTTTTTAAAGTTTGTAGAGGTAAGGGTATTGAAATGTTTGAATAAAGGAACTCAAATGGGGAACCTGAGTTCCATTTATAAATTTGTCTACAATAAAGGGACAAACTTGGACAAGGTTATTGGAGGCCAGTACTGATAATAAATACCAAGAAAAGATGGATTAGAGCAAACTGCCTTCCTTTAATTTACTTAGTAAGTTTTACTTCTTTCTCCGTGAGTTTTTTTCTAATTTTTTTTGCTTGTTCTTTTTCCATCTTTCCCATATAATCTTTTCTTGTTTATTTTTCAGAGCTTTCCCTTAAAACATTGCCTAGATTTTCCATACCCATCTTCACCTTTATTATTTTTCTTTCTTTATTAACATCTAATATCCTGTTACTCTTATTGTCTGAAGATTTCCTAAAAGCTGAACAGCCTTTTTATATTTAGTAGTGTAATTTTTGGGCTTGAATCAACTTTTTCATATTTCTTGAATTTCAGGTATTTATTTATGTTTTGTATAATATCCTATATTCTTAACTAAATATTTGCCTAAGAATTTATTTAATACCACGTAATGCCCTTTTTCACTTTCCCTATTTTTCTTCACATACATAATATATTCTGTTCTCAGTTTATCCTTATAATCATGTACATACGTTATGTTGCCATAAAAAAGTTCCATCATTATGTGGCCTTTCTGTAATTTCCTTATAATATCTTTCATTTCCTCTTTGTAGATCAGTATGCATGTATACCTTTAACAAGCTTTTCATGGGCTTGCATATGTATATAAATACTGAGCAAGTATGAGCCAGATTGCCATTTTGTAGAGAGCTGTTGAGATGTAAGCATGTATGTAATGGTCTGTCAGTAAACCAGTTTGTTTATATTTTATGTTGCTGCTATCCACCCTGATGTGTTTCTATACAATAAAGCATATAAATGAATGACCCCACCTGTTCATCTTGAATCATAACATAGGACGAGCGACATGGTGTCAGAATGGAATCCAGAATCAAGACCAAGAGGCATTCAGTTAATGTTGGAGGAATACATAGGAATAGATCATCCCTACTTGCATGTACAACTCGCAAAACAGGTCAGAAATGAATTTCAGGTACTAAAACATGCTTAAATTATTTCTTACTCAAAGAATATAAAACAAAGCACTCAGAATGCCCAAAACTAATTTCTGGTTAAACGAAATTTCTGAAATTGCTATAAAATAATTATAATAGTTACGAAAATGTTTGAAACAATGTACGAATCACATAAAATGTATAAAACAAGGAAAATTACCACATTTGTTTGCTATGTGCTACTTTTTCCATTAATTAAAGCTATTTAAGATATCCAAATTAGACAAAGTATTTGCAAGCTTGTGCAGTACTACAGTACAGTTATTTCACAAAATACAGCCATTTCAAAGCTTATTTCACAAAGTGCAGAATTTTGAAGAGTTTATTTTGCATTTGAATGTTATTGCAAGTACCTGGTGTGTGTGCATGTTTGTACGTAATTACAAGGGCCATATTTGCAGTGTGACTAAGCATACTTTGTTGGCATGGCTGAAGGATTTCGTAGACCATCTCCACTTGTATTTGGTAATAATACTGCAGATAACTGGATAGCATTTGAGCAAGAGTAAGATATTTTCATATAAGCTCCATTTTATGACAAAGATGCACGTACAGAGGCATTTATTCTGCTTACGTTAGCTGGTTCAGAAACCTTAGAAAGAGAGCGTTCATTTGTGTATGCACCTGCTGCGTTTGCAGGGGAGGGGGAAAACCGCCATATAGTGGTACTGGCTGAATCAAGGGAAGAACTCTAGTGCTTAAAATGTAAATTTAGAGAAATGTGTGACTGTGGCCCCCAACCGAATATTACAATGGAAGGGCACTTATTTTACACAAGGGATCAAAAGCCTGGGGAAACCTTTGCAGCATATTTGAATTGAATGAATTCCAAACCACTGTGTATGGTGAATAAAAGGCACAAGCACTGAATCACGAAGAATTTATTCCAAACAACCTCTCAGACTAAGCGCTTTCACCAGTAAACTGGCTTCTTCAGAGTCATGCAGAACAAAACATAATGCCTGAACCAAGTTAATATACCACACTTAATTAATTAAAACTAATTAGTCAATTAAGTAAAAAATAACTATATACATCCATAAGAGACAGAACACTATAAAACACAGTGAACCACTTGCATAAATGTTTGATAAAATAATGGATGTATATAGTTATTTTTTACTTAATTGACTAATTAGTTTTAATTAATTAAGTGTGGTATATTAACTTGGTTCCGGCATTATGTTTTGTTCTGCATGACTCTGGAGAAGCCAGTTTGCTGGTGAAAGCGCTTAGTCTGAGAGGTTGTTTGGAATAAATTCTTAGTGATTCAGTGCTTGTGCCTTTTATTCACCATACACAGTGGTTTGGAATTCATTCAATTCTTAGTTTGAACCTGTATTGGTTTTTATTCGGTGTGTCTTTTGGTGGTGTCTCGACCCAGTGTTGGTGAGTGGGGCGCTTAGCTCTGAGGACATGGAGAGTATTTTGCAGGAACTTACTGCAGTGATCGATAAACTGGTGAAGGTGTACAGTGAAGGGAAGTGTGAGACGAGAGGAGAGCAGGGCAACAGCCCTACGGATTCACAAATGGATTTGTATACACTACATTCCCCTGGTTCCATTACTCCAGGACAGAGGGTGAATAACAACAATTCGATATCGTATAGTGGAGCGGTGGCTGCTGTACAACAAAACCAGGAAGTAGTGGGGGCACCTGAATTAGCGCCGCCCTCTTCATTGCGAGTAGCGTTCAGAAGCAAGATTTGTCATCGTGGTTTGAGGCGCCGAGATTTGATGTCGAACTGGAGGTTTTAGGAACTGGTAGCAGCCGTAAAATGGATACAGATATATATTGTCCTACACTTAAGGAGCAAATATATCAGTATGAAAAGCTCTGTAAAAAATACAGGGCAATGCAGCTGAACAACTTGTTCTTAACTAAATCGAGGGAATTGAAACAAGTTCCAAAGGGGTTGCGACTGTGGAAGATGCCGATGGGTGTGGAAATGGACTCGGACATTTTTAATGAACTTGTGGAGTTATTTCAGAAAGCAGGTATGGAGCTCCTTGATTTAATCATTCGCAATAATAACAATAGACTCATCAGGTTGCGGGAAGAGATTAACAGGCTTAATTTAAATATTACATCAGACCTGTTATTTTTTCAGCATAAAGTCAATTTCGAAATGGTGGTTAAAAATATTGAGGTTTTTGTATCTAAAAATAGAGCAATTAAGCATAAGAAACTGGCTAGGGATACAGCTGATTACAAAAACCGAGTGGCATACCCTCCGGGGCGTAAAGTAAACCACTCTAATGACTTTATTAATGATGAGGGTGTGACTAACAATGTTATGGATGTAAACCAGGAATCTAGTTTTGATGATGGGGACAATTTTTTAGACCCGCAAGTTTTTCCGCGCAGGTCGGAAAGGCTAATGAACAAACAGCCACAAATGATGAAATCCCCACATCAATACTCGAAGAGAAGGGGAATTAACCGTCAGGCTCTATTTTAAACAATGATTATAATGTGGACTTTAACATTTGTTTTGACATTGGGTTTGAATCTTATTCCACTGGGGATTCTTCAGTGGATAAAATTTGTGATATGCAGATTATTACTGAGCAAAATTTTGTACATAATGATATTTTAACATTTGATTGTGAAAGTCTTGGTAATGTTTATGTAGAATCTGGGCAGCACCTATGGGTGGATGGGGTGGTTAATATGGATGCTGTTCATGATAAGAAATGTGATGTAACCACTTGTAGTGTTATATTGAACAATGACTTAGATGTTTCTAAGGAAATGAGCATGGTTTTGGCTAATAATAACAACTGTAGTGACAGCTTGCATCCGTTGATATGTGAAACTGTTAGAAATAGAGGCTTTACAATATATAATTACACTGAACTTGTTATTAGTGATGTATATTTGGAATTATTTAGTAAAGGTATTAATTTTGTACCAAATTTTAAGCTTGATATTGCACAGGTATTAATTAATTTAAAACTATTTGTAAGGAAACTTAATTTGCAACTATATTTTTTTGCTGTGGGTTCTGGTGTTGGGTCCACTCAGAGTGAAATGATATCAACAGAGATTAAAAGAAAGAGTACTTTCATGCCCCCCCCAAATCCAGAAATTAGTGGATTTGAACAAATAGTGGAATATGAATTCAGAAAAATTTGTTCACAAAAATCTACAGTTAATGACAACTTATCTGAAGATGAGAGAAGGGTCCTGCATGAATTAGTAACAACTAAACAATATAGATGTATGAGACCCGATAAGGGAGGGGGGATGGTTATTATGAATAAAATAGACTATAGTGGTCACATTTTTAAGATGCTTGGTGACGAGGATACATATGCTAGAGTATCCATCAATGAGATAAATAGGGCCTATATGAGGATTGACATGTTTTTGCTTGATGCTTTATATCAGGGTGTGATTAATGAAATTGAGTACGACTACTTGGTAGTTAAGTTTCCAACAATGCCTAAATTATTTGGGATCCCAAAGGTCCATAAAGGAACAGAAAATTTACAGTTTAGACCAATAGTATCAGCTAAGGGTTCAAAAACAGAACCAATGGCAGCCTTTGTTGATCATTTTTGTAAAAGGGCACTTAAGGATGCTGCCCATATTCTTAAAGATTCATGGCACTGTTTGGAGAGGCTTAGGGAAATTCAAGGCATGGAGAATAAAGTTTTTGGTTTTTTAACCATAGATGTGATCAACTTATTTTCCGTGATTCCACACCAAGTAGAGCTAGAATTGTTTTATAGTAGTCTTCTGGCTAGCCCTAGCTTTGACAAGGATAGAATAGCGATATGTCATGATCTGATGGAACTTATTTTACGTAACAACTTTGTACAATTTGATGGGGAGTCATATCAGCAGTTGACAGTTGTAGCGATGGGTGCTCGTTGTGCCCCTGTCTATGCCAATTTAGTTTTATTGGCATGGGAAAGGTTACATGTTTTTGGTTCTAAATTCAAGAATAACATTCTCCTATATAGCAGGTTTCTAGATGACCTGCTAATATTATGGGAGGGAGATGAGGAGAGTGTGATGGAATTTATTTCCTACATTAACAACACCACAGATTTCCTTAGGTTTACCTACACATGGAGTATGGAAGTAGTAAATTATTTGGACATCACTGTATATAAAACGGATGAGTGACTAGTAAGTACCATATATAGAAAGCCCAGCTACTCCAACTCAATGTTGCATTATGCTAGTTGCCATCCTCTGCATCAGAGGAAAGGAGTAGTTAAGGGCCAAATGGTTCGGATGTCCAGGCTCATCAGTAATGATGAGCTATTTAAGAAGGAAATGTATACTTTGATGGGTATGTTTCTGGAAAGAGGATATCCACTTTCCTTGTTGCGTAGTATTAAAAAAGAAGTATATAGGAAAAGAAAAAACAATTATAGTCCAATTTTAAATGGTGGTGGTTATGAAGGAAGTAAGTCTAGTGAGAGCAGCAATTTTGCCCCTAATATGAGTAGAGCAAAATTTGTTATGACATATAATGAAAAAGCAAGTGAGCTGTGTTCCAGTTTAAGGAATTTGTGGAAATACTTTTTGTGTAGGGACACCAGGGAGATTATAGGTGATGCCCCGGTGATTGTTTATGGAAGAGGGAAAAATTTGAAAAATATTCTTGAGAAGGAGGGTAACAGTAATATTAGATCTCGAATGAGTAAATGTGGTTTCTGCAAAGGATGTAGATTCATAGCAGAAGGGGCATATATATGTGTAACAGGTTATAAACGTACAATAGCATGTCTAGGCTCCTGTAATTGTATCACTTGAAATTGTGTGTACATTGCTTCATGTATGTCATGTGATGCATTTTATGTGGGCATGACTACATGAAGTTTGAAAGAAAGAATAGGTGAACATGTTAGTTCCATCAGAAGGAAGGATGATCATAATGCACTTTATCTACATACTAAGGTATGTGTAAATTTTAACAAATTTCTATTCTTTATTGTCGATAGGGTTAAACCTAATAGTAAATGTGACATCCAAAATAGGGTAGCAAGATTGGAGATGGAATGGCAGTTAAGGTTGAACGCTATGAGGCGTCCAGGACTTAGTCAATCTCTTTAAAACCTCAATTGAAGTATTTAGCCAGTATGATTTCGATGAATGTTTTTTAGTTTATATCGTTTAATTTTATTATAATATATATATATGTATTTGGTCTATGTAATTATTTTATCAAACATTTATGCAAGTGGTTCACTGTGTTTTATAGTGTTCTGTCTCTTATGGATGTATATAGTTATTTTTTACTTAATTGACTAATTAGTTTTAATTAATTAAGTGTGGTATATTAACTTGGTTCAGGCATTATGTTTTGTTCTGCATGACTCTGAAGAAGCCAGTTTACTGGTGAAAGCGCTTAGTCTGAGAGGTTGTTTGGAATAAATTCTTCGTGATTCAGTGCTTGTGCCTTTTATTCACCATACACAGTGGTTTGGAATTCATTCAATTCTTAGTTTGAACCTGTATTGGTTTTTATTCGGTGTGTCTTTGCAGCATATTTAACTGACTTGAGAAACAAAGCTAAAACGTGCATATTTGGTGATTTAAGGGATGCGATGATAAAAGACATACTTGTGTGTGGTATTACAGATGATTCTGTGAGAAAGATTTTGCTTTGTGACAGTGATTTAACTTTGAATAAAGCCATTGAGATTTGTCAGATGTATGAGCTCACAGAAAAGCACACAAATATGTTTACAAATGAGAAATGCATGCTTCCAGTATCTTCTAAAGCTAATGTTGATAGTATGCAGCATGTGGTTAAAAGAAACAGGCCCAGGCACATGGCAGCAGCTGTGAGTGCTCTAACACTCCCTGGTAAACCCCGTAGCTTTCTAGCAAATTCCAGAGCATGCACAGTCTCAGTGAAGCACAAGGGTGAGTCAGCAACTCAAAGCATGTTCCCTTACCTAGCCTCATAGGCAACTGTCATAATTGTGATTGCAATCATATGTCTAAAAGAGAAAAGTGCATAGCTTTTCATCAGCAATGCCACAGATGTAAAAAGTGGAATAATTTCCAAAGATTTTGTAACTCAAGAGGCACATTCTTTTATTAAAAGAGAACAATGGCCCTGGAGCCTTCACAAGCCTAGCCCATAGAAGTGCCCTGGCATCGTGCCACCCAACGTTAGTTCCCAGTGCCTCTATCAAGTAGAGCCACTGGAGTGATCCACAGGGTGAACTTTCTGTTTCCCATCCACTTATCAAGATTTCTCTTGAAGAGGGCCAGTGAGGTGCTCTGCTTGACATGTATGGGAAGTCTATTCCATTGCATGGGCAGTCTCTATGTTATGAACCAATCCCTCCAAAATGTTCTCTCGATTGTGGTAATGAGGGTGAGGTCTCTGGGGCGTGTGGTGTGGAGGGAATTGGGATTTCTTTAGATGTAGCATTTCTAACAGAGCTGGGTCAGACATGGCTTTGTAAGTCATGCAGAGATTGCCTCTTAGTAGACAATATGAGACGGAGAATAACTGGATTTTTTTTGAGTCTGTCCATGTAGGACATGTGTTTAAGGCCTAGGTTCCTCTTTTTGAGGTACTTTTGTGGCCTTTCCAGCTGTTGCATGCGTCTAGTGAGGTACATGCCAAATGGGGCATTATACTTGATGATTGGCCTAATGAGGGAAGAGTAGAGAGAGATGATGACCTCTTTCTTCCTGGATGCAAAACCCTTGGTAATGAGATTGCCACATAGAAGGACATTCTGACCACAGTGGCAATGTGGTGGTCGAAGGAGACAAGTTGATCAATTAGAAAGCTGTGACCCTACATTTTATCTTGATGGTGTGTCTGTGCTAAATGAAACAGTCAATGCAGTAGATTTATAGGCAAAGAATGAAGTATTTTGTACTGTTCGGATAAATGGAAGACCTATAGAGCTCAAAGTTGTCACAGGTTCACAGTGCAATGTTATATCATCAGAAACATTTGCTAGAGTATGTGCTGGTGAGAAGCTTGATTTGGCAAATTGTGTGAAGCTTGTTGCTTAAGGAAGTGAAGAAATTCATACTGAAGGTTCGGTAGTGCTTTCATGTTACGCTGCTGGGAACAGCTATGACTTTCAATTTTACATAGTCAAAAGACACGTACAGTCATTATTAGGCCTCAGAGACTGTTTGAAAATGGGACTAATTTCATTTAATAAGGAAGTCCACCATGTAAGCTTAAAAGACCACTGTTCTATCTTTGACAAGTCTATTTTCTCTACCTACGCTGATCTTTTTTGAAGACAAACTAGGCAAACTCCCAGGTGTGTACTTCATGAAGTTGAACTCTGAATTCAGCCCACTTGTCAGACCAGCCTGGAAAATTCCAGTAGCTATGCAGGACAGGCAGGTGTGGTTTGTCCTGTTGAAGAATCAACTGAATGGATATCTTCCATGGTGGTAGCTCATAAGAAAAGCTCAGATGATATCAGAATATATATTGATCCAAACGATTTGAATAAGGCACTGAAAAGACCTCATCATCCAATGCAAACAGTGGAAGAAGTTGCTGCTGTTCTGCAAAATGCCACTGTTTTTTTTTCTGTTTTGGATGCAGAGTTCATTTTGTCAAATTTTGCTTGACAAAAAATCCTCATTGCTAACCACTTTCAGTAGTTCTTTTGGCAAGTGCAGATTTTTGAGAATGCCATTTGGGATTAATTCTGCCAGTGAAGTCTTCCAGTGTGCCATGGAACAAATGTTTTGGATATCTGTGTGCTTTTATAGTAGATGTTATTGTAGTTGGAGGTAATGGTGAAGTCGAGCATAACAGAAACCTCAAGAAAGTTCTGGAAGGAGCACATAAAGTAAATCTTAAGCTGAATCCTCAGAAGTGCACATTCAGGCTACAAGAAGTTACTTACTTTGGTCAATTTTTTACCAGTTCAGACTTACAACCAGATCCCTCCAAGCAAACAGCAATTCTTGAGATGCCAGCTCCAGACAATGTTCAAGCTATACAACATTTTCTTGGCATGGTTAACTGTATAGGCAAGTTCATTCCAGACTTGAGCCAACTTTCAGCACTGCTCAGAGAGTTGACACTCAAAGATGTATTCTGGTTCTGGTCAGAACAACACCAGAGAGCATTTGATGTCCTAAAACAGAGAATTGTCAGTCCACCAACTCTCAGATACTATGATGTTCACAAACCAGTTACTTTTTCTTGTGATGCTTCAAAGTTTGGTCTTGATCCAGTCATTCTTCAAGAGGGTAGACCAGTAGCGTATGCATCTACAACTCTAACCCATACCAAGATGCATTATGCACAGATTGAGAAAGAGCTCTTGGCAATTTTGTTTGCATGTTTGAAGTTCCATGATTATATTTATGGACGCCCAATTCAAATTGTAACAGACCACCATCTAGTCACTATTTTGAGAAAGCCTGTGCAAACAGCTCCTGCCAGATTTGTAATGCATAATGCTGAAATTGCAAAAATATAATTTCAATCCTGCCTGTACAAAAGGTGAACTTCTTTATCTTGCTGATACTTTATCCAGATCACCCAGAAATACCACTGAATAGCATGAAAATGTGAAACTTGTTTTTGAAGTCATGGAAATGAGAAATTTTTCTTCCATACGTCTTGATGAGCTTAGAAGTTACACAGCCTCAGATCCAATTCTTCAGAAGTTCAACTACTGTATCAGTCGAGGGGGTCCATATTATAGTCTTGAAAGCCGACAATGTCGAATCCAACATTGTCGACATGAGAATAGCGAAAGTGCAGAACAACGAACAGGTAAACGGAAATCTCTGTAAGGGAAGATTTCCATTTACTTCAATATAGTACAGTCTTGGAGTTGGTATATTTAAGTAGCGGGGGTGTGGGGGGTGCAGGGGGGCTTGCCCCCCTGCGTACACCCTTTAGATTTTCTTTTTTTTTTATTTATTTTTGTGAACATTCAAAATTTTTATAGTTTGATCAATAAAGGTCGACCTTTAGTGATTCGAACTATTAAACTTTCGATGTTCTAATATAGACCCCAGTTGAGGATGGCCTTCATAGCAGTCTTATTACCTCATGACCTGCAACCATGTTTTCCGTACAGAGATGACATTTTCTTTTACAATGGTATCATTGTGAAAGGTCCAAAAGTGATTGTTCCAAAATCCTTGCAGCAAGATTATATTGCCATCTTGCATCGTAGCCACCCAGAAACTGATTCTACCAAAAGAGGAGTGAGAGGACTAGTACTTTGGCCTTATATAAAGATAATCACCAGAGGCTATACAATACCCTTTTTGTCAACTCCAAAAAAAAGATCAAATATTCCTGATATACCACTCTATCATTTGGAATCTGCAACAAAAGAAATGTTAAAGCTGCTAACAGTCATCCAGCCACTCCCCACAGGCAAGTTAGAATCCAGGTCTTTTCCAGGTGCTTTTTAGTTCCAAAGAAGACCGGGGACCGCAGACCAGTTTTAGATCTCAGCCACCTAAATCAGTGTATAAGAGAGATAAAATTCAGGATGGTCATGGTACTGTCCATATTGTTGCTACTGAAGAAAGACAATTGGATGTGCTATTGATCATCAGGAATCCTACTGTCACATCAAGAACTGAAGGCAATCCAGGAGATTTTTCCATTTTTGATTGGGAGCCAATCACTAGTAATTCAGAGCACTGCCATTCAGTCCCACCACAGCCCCCTCATGTTCCCCAAGATTATGGCAGTGATAGCAGCTCATCTGTGACTGCAGGGGATCTAAGTCTTCCCCTACTTAGACAATTGGCTCCTAATTGATAACTCCAAGGATCTGCTATTGCAACACCAAACATTCCTTCTCAGCCTTACAGACCAAATGGGAATAACAGCTAACCACATGAAAAACTAACTGCCTGCTGCGCAAAACATAGAAATTATAGGATGCCAGATAGACATGTCTCAACAGATTGCAAAAGTCCAATCAGTGAGATTCGTAGCCTCTCAAGTGATTTGACATCCATGCTCACAGGCAAGACTCATTCTCTGTCTGTTAGGTCTGATGGCTTCTGCTATTACATTAGTCCCATTAGCAAGATATTGCATGAGAGTACTACAGTGGGCACTGTTTGTACAGTGAAACCCAAGTAATATGGCAAAGAGGCAACCACAGCACAGCAACAGATCCAGTATTAGGAAATATATTAAATAAAAAATACCCTGGTTATATAAAATACGTTCTGGTTTTATCCGCATGCATCAGGTGAGCGCTTTCACATTATGTGAAAGCGCTCACCTAATGCATGCGAATAAAACCAGAACGTATTTTATATAACCAGGGTATTTTTTATTTAATATATTTCCTAATACTGGATCTGTTGCTGTGCTGTGGTTGCCTCTTTGCCATATTACTTGGGTTTCTCTTTATTATTGCATTCGTAAACCAAGAGGCATTTGCTCTGGTGGGTGCGTTAATAAGTCCTGACACTGTTTGTAATGTGGCCACAGAGATCTCATTTCCTTTACACCAGAATCCGAATTACTCCAGTATACAAGAACCACATAAGATGGTAGTTGAATTCTCCGACAGTTGTTGGGGGCAGACTGTTTTGCCCACCTGTTTCCGTGGGCCATAGTAACCATGGACATGTTTTACCCACCTGTTCCTGTGGGCCATAGTCACCATGAACACTTCCCATCTAGGGTGAGGGGCACATTTTGAAGGGAAGAGTGGTCAAGGGACCTGATCATCAGTGGAGGCCAAACTTCACATCAGTGTCTTTGAGATTAGGGCAGTCCTTCTAGTGGTGCAGTCTTTTCAGGACTTCCAACCCAAGGGTATGATCTCCATCTAAACAGACAGTATGTCAGTGGTATGATACATCAACAGGCAAAGTGGAGCACATTCATACCCTGTTTGCCAGGAGGCTATGCGAGTCTAGTAGTGGGTGATGTCTTCCCACCACATTTTGGTGGCAGTGCGCATTCCTGGGACATCAAATATACTAGCAGACAGGTTGAGCAGGAGTATCTTATTACCTTATGAGTGATCCCTCAAATAAAAAGTGGTAACAAAGATCTTCAGTCACTGGGGCCAACCTTGCTGTGACCGCTTTGCTTCCTAACTAAACAGCAGATGCAGCAGTTACTTTGCCCTCATCCTTTCACAGGAACAGCCACTGAGAGTTGCTGTTGCCCACATTTGGCCCCCTGATCTTCTTTATGCCTTCCCACTGATTCCCTTCAAACAAAACTCGTTCAGAAAGCATCAAGGTGCAATACCAGAGTAATCATCATTGCCCTTTTCTGGCTTCAGCAGGTATGGTTCCCCTTCCTTTGACTTCACTTACTGCACCTAACGTGGGCACCGGATCCCAGCCCATATCTACTCAGACATCCATTCAGGATGCCTCTACCAGACCTTCAAACCCTAAAACTAACAACATGTTTTTTTCACTTTTAAAGATAGTCACAGATGCCAGGTTTTCCTCCCCAGTAGTCCATATAATTTCTTCTTCTCAAAAGAAATCAGCCAAAAAAAATAAGTTATGTACTCACCATAGTGTTCCATGTGTGTTATCTATTTTCATTCTTCCTCAACTGTTGGTTTGGATCTGACCTTTTGATCCGACTCAGCCACTTCTTCCAGCTTGCGGAATACTGAAACTGTTGAGCTCCTCCCTTAGTCATAATGCCCCAGACACCTAACATACCTCAGATCTTGTTTGATGTCCCTTAAGCCTTTGAGCATAATGCATTAAAGATGGAACAGTAACTGGAACTCATTGGTTCCTTCAGCATCTTTCAGTCCTTCCAAAAGTTAAACACGAAGGGGTTTGAAGGGAGGGAAGATGAGGAAAGATGAAAATGGACATCACAGATGGAACGTTATGGTGAGTACATAACTTCTTTATCTGTTGTTGTCATTTTCATTCATTTCTCAGTTGTTGGGACAGAGCCCCAGCTACGTATATCCAGGGAGGACTCTAAGGAAGGACATTCTTGAGCACCACTGAGCCAAATGCTGCTCTTGCCGTAGAGACCAGATCCAATTTGTAATGAGCAATAAGGGTAAGAGGATTAGCTCAAGTTGTGGCTACACAAATATCATCCAGTGAGGATCTAGATAGAAAGGCTGAGGAAATTGTCATAGACCTGGTGGAATGAGCTTTTGGTAGTTTTGGTAAAGATGTACCTAAATTGTAGTAAACAAAGGTAATACAGGCAGTTAACCATTTAGCAAAAGTCACTTTAGAAACTGCTTTGCCCAATTTTGATTCTGAAAAAGTAACAAATAACTGTTCTGATTTCCTCAAATCTTTGGTTCTTTGTAGATAAAACCGTAATTATTTGTGAACATCTAAAAGGTGTAACGTATGCCCTCCTTTGTTGGAAAAAACTTGAAAAGAAAACTGGAAGGTTGATAACCTGATTTATGTTGGATTCTGACACCACCTTCGGAAGAAAGGAGTGGTTAGTTTGTAAGGATATCCAGTCTTTATGAAAAATCAAATAAGGAGGGTTGGAAGACAGGACCTGGCATTCTGAAACTCTTCTAGCAGTGTAAATGCTACTAAAAAGATAGTTTTCCAGGTCAAAAATTTTAGTTTGTACTTAGCTGACGGTTCAAACAGAGATTGCGTCAGTGATTGTAAAACAATATGTAAATCCCATGGGGGAGTTGGATCTTTTAAAGAGGGTATAAGAATAAACATTCCTCTTAGAAAGACATTACAAAGTTTAGAAGAAGCTAAAGATGAATTATTTACTTCTGTATGAAAAGTAGAATTGGCAGCTTATTGTAGTTTAGCAGTAGAAGAGCTAACACCTTCATTGAAAGTTGCAGCTAAAAATTCAAGAACTTTAGGTATAGGTGCTGAAAATGGACCATTGTCTTTTTCCTACACCCAAAAACCAAATCTTTTCCATTTACTTATATAAAGTTTTCTTGTGGAAGCTTTATGGGAAGATAAAATAATATGGCAGATAGGAGGAAAGCTTGGGCTATCTAGCAGTCAGCAAAAGTGGAAAAACCATGCGGTCAACTTTAGGCCTGGAATGTCTGAAGGTGTCATGTCTATCGTGTGAGACAGAAAGTCTGGAATTGGATCTAGAATCCATGGGGAACGAATCAGATGAGACCAAAGAAAGGGAAACCAAATCTGGCGAGGCCAGTAATGGGCAATGAGGGCAACTGTGCTCTTCAGTTGAGATGCTTTCTGAAGAAATTTGGGGATTAGAGGTAACAGGGGATAATCATAAAGGAGACTCGGGAGCCAGTCATGAAGTAGAGCATCCCCTGGTGACTCCCCTAGTGGGGGGATCAAGGGAAAGAACCTGCTGCACTTGTTATTGAGGGGAGATGCAAAGAAACTGCAACATGGTTGTACCCATTGGCAGAGAATCCTTTCCGGCACCTTCATATTGAGGGACCACTCATGAGGCATTAGAATGGATCTGCTTAACTTGTCTGCAATTACATTGGATTTCTCTAGAATGTACATTGCTGTCAGAAACTGATTGGATAAGATCACCCATTGACACACTCTCATGGCTTCTTGACACAGGAGGCTAGGGTTTGGTTCCCCCTTGTTCTTTGATGTACCGGACTACTGACATATTGTCCATCTGAATCGCAGTAGTCCTGGGGGGAGATTATCTTGAAAGGCCTGCAGTGCTAGGAGGACAGCTCTCATTTTCAGAACATTGATATGTGTATTGGCCTCTTCTCGGGACCATGTGCCTTGGACTCTCTTTCCCAAATACTGACCTCCCCCCACCACCATAACTGGGAAGTGTCTGTGGTCACTATGGCCGTAGGCTGAGAGAAAACAAAGGGACTGTTATCTTCTGTTATCTCACTGAAGTAAATTCACCATAGCAGGTAATTCTTGCAAGCCCATGTTATCTTGATCTGACGGGATAAAGGTTGATATAAAATGGACCACTGAGTCACTATGATCCACTGAATGCAACAGACGTTGATCCCAACACTTGAAGGATCAGTCAAGCTGAAAGAGAAGAACTTTGAATGATGTTTTTGACCTGGAGTTGAATGGTTTGAATCCTTGATAGAGGGCGAGAAGCTGTCATAGTTACCATTTGAACAAGGCTCCAATGATCTTCAATATATGAGTTGGTTTGAGTTGAGATTTCTTCTGATTGATGGTAGTTTCCAGGTGAGAACATAACTGGAGTACATAGTCTCATGCTTTGATCAGATAATGCCTGGTTGGCGCAGTTCTGAGCCAGTTGTCCAAATATGGAAATACCTGAAATCCCTGTAAATTCACGTGAGCTGCTACTACTGCCATTCACTTGGTGAACAACCCTGGTGGCTGTGGTGAGATCAAATGGCAGAGCTCTGAATTGGAAATGACTGGTTTCCAGCCAGAAGCGTAGGTATCTCCTGGATAATATCCTGATATGATAGTATGCATCCTGAAGATCTGTTGATCTCATCCAGTCATCCTTATGCAGAAAGGGTAGACTGGGCTGAACCATGACCATCCAGAACTTGTTGTATTGAACTGACTTGTTCAGATCGCTGAGATTCAGAACTGGTCTCCATTCCCTTGTTTTCTTTGGCAGTAAAAAGAATCTTGAGTAAGTTCTGGATTCTCTTTTGTCTGGGGGGACTTCTTGGATCATTCTTTTTTTCTAGCAGCTTGCTTATTTCTAACACTGCTGTTTCCCTGTGATTGAGTAGACTATTAGGGATTTTGTTTACTATCAAAGGGGTATCATATAACCTGGAGATAATCTTCTGCATCTTTGAATCTTTTCTAATCTCTAGCCAGGCTTTCTAGTGCAGGGATAAATGACCCCCAACTGCCTCCACAGATGGACAGTCTGGCCTCCATTCAGGAGCGCTGGTAGAATCTGTTAGAAAAGGTACCTCTAGATCCCTGGTTCTGCAGACCACCTCTGCGGTGTGGATGGTGTCTTCCATTAAAATTTCTCCCCTCTGCCCCTGGGGGGGAACTATTTCCACATGGATCTTGAAAGGGGCCCTGGGACTTTCTGAACCACACTTTTCATTCACCTCATTTGTTCTTAGAAAATATCCTTTAAGAGGTTGAAAAACATATGCCCACAGCAGACAGGGTTTTTACCTTCCTGCTTACATCTGCAAAGTGTGTCTTTTACTTTGGGACCAAATAAAGAACTTGTGTTAAAGGGATCATTGATGTAGGAAGACTTGAGGGTCTCTGCAAAATCACATAAGCGCATCCAAGCATCCCTCCTGATGGAAATGCCTGAACCTGCTGCCTGTGAGATACCTTCAGCTGCATGTGAGATGAGTCTCATAGATTACTTTGAAATGGATTGGAAGGTAGCCATCTGCAAGGTAATAGTGTTCTCTGCCTCAGACGAAATGGTCCCAGAGAAGGATTTGATAAGTTCTTTAATCAAATCCTTCTGGAGTCTTGTGAAGTTGGCCAGATAGTTCAGTGACCAAAGGGCAAAAGTCCCTGAAGCATATACACACTCCTGAATCTGTCCAAAGCCCTAGACTGCCTGTTAGGGGTTGGACAGAGGAACTGTTCTGCTAGTTCCTACTTCATGCCTGCTGCTGCAACCATGGCATCAACTGGTATTCTCTTGCTCTAGAACTCTCTGTCCTTCGGTGGTGCCAGGATCTCATCTGGTCTCTTGGGGATTGGCTCAATGGTGTCAGGTTCCTTCCATGCCTGTTGAGAGACCAAATCAGTGAGCTCATTAGTGGACAGAGTCACCCAGGAGGTAGACAGACAATCTCCAGAAAGCCTCTAGGAATACTGATTTTTCTTGGGAAGGTTTGTTGGGAGACAAACCACCATTTTGCTTTAAAATGTCTAGAATGTCTAGAAATGATTTTCTATTTGGGCATCCTTGAAGGGCTTGGATCCTTTCTCAGCCCTTCTTCCTTCGATATTAGAATTTCTTTCAGAACTACTTTGGGGTTCCTGTTATTGTACTGTAAAAGTACAGATGGATGCCATCTCAAACTTTCACAAAGGGCATGATGATTCATTTTTTGCCTTTCTTAGGGTAGCCAAAGCTTTCCCTAAGGGAACTTTCTTGTTAAGATGTCTTTTTTGAGATCTAGTCCCCACCATGGGATATCACAGTTTTATTTCAGTCATTGACTCAGAAACCTTTTGAACCTACAGCATTAGCTGATTTAAAATATATTTCTTGGAAAACCATTTTTCTGACTGCCATCACTTCGGCAAGACAGTTGTTGGAGCTGCCAGCACTTCCATGCAAACCATGCTTTCTTATTTTCCACAAAGATAGTTTCACTAAGAATAAATCCTTCCTTCCTTCTTTACTTCCAAAGGTGACATCTGAAACAATTTTAAACCAACACATTGACTTGCCTGTATTTTTTCCAAATGTTTCTACCAAAGGTGAACACATTCTGCATACCTTTGGTGTCCACAGGCAATTCAGATTCTATATACATTGTACAAAAGACATTAGAAAATAAGACCAGCTATTTGTCCCCTTTTACAAAACATAACTAGGAAAACAGGTGTCAAAATTCACTCTTTCTAGGTGGCTGGCAGATTACATTTTCTTTCTTTACAAAACACATGGGTTATCTTTGTATTCAAAGCCTAAGACTCACTCTACCAGAGCAGTGGCCACTTTGACAACATTTGCAAAAATAATTCCTATCAATGACATCCGTGCAGCAGCAATTTGGTCAACAGTTCACACCTTTGCATCTCAGTACAAACTGTATGTGCAATCCAGAGTTTGTGCATCCTTAAGCTTTGTTATTCTCAAAAATGTTCTTTCTTGAGTCCACTCAGACCCTTTTTAGACAACTTGTGAATCTGCCCGAAATGTTGAATCAGACAAAATAGACAACATCGGATATGAAAGTTTTGTTGTCCCATTTTCATTAAGTTCAACATCCCTCCTTCCCTTCCCCTTCCATATTGCCATTCCATATCACCTGTCACACTCAATCAGACCTTGATTAACAGACCCTGTCTGTTCCACATCTTCTTCTATAGTGGTGAAAGTTTTTGGACTCCCTGTTTCTTCTACTCAATAGTATTTTTTGGGAGGGGTATGATTAGAATAGTCAGAAAACTTGCTCTGAGTTAAATTAGCTAAGAGGAAGGAATTGTGGGTAGGGGAGGTTCAGAGCTGTTGAATCCAATACTCTGGTATAAGGAACCAAGATTGGATCAGACAACCCAAATGTTGAACCAGACGAAAATAGGACAACAAGGACAACATGGATCTATCATTATGGTAAATGCATTACTTCCTTTTTTTTTTTTGAATTTGTCTTATAGCCCTAAACATTTTAGAGGGGCTAAGAAGCAAAAATTGAGTTTTGTATTGGCTAATATGTGAATTCTTCAGGGGTCAGTGGGAATATTACAATCCCAAGATGAGGCTTACATGAGATACATATTTCCTTTTCCTTTAGTCTTTCGTT
Source organism: Protopterus annectens (assembly GCF_019279795.1). NCBI lineage: Eukaryota > Metazoa > Chordata > Ceratodontiformes > Protopteridae > Protopterus > Protopterus annectens. Next base: position 226,691,298 of record NC_056746.1, read on the forward strand.
GCTTGGTTGTCATGGAGAGAGAGGATGAAGGTAGGGGCTTCCCTTGTCAGGGAAGTTGGAATATTTAATGAATGATGAATATTGTATCTTAGAATATTAATGGGTTCAATAACCCAGTAAAGAGAACAAAAAACTTTGTTTATTTGACAAAGAAATATCCCCAAGTTTTAAACCATCAAGAGAAATATGCCTCAGAGGGGGAATTAGCAAACTTTGCCATGTGTGGAGATACAGCATCACGAAGTGCAGTCTGTATTGAGGGTAGAAAGAGGAGGAAGGGGTCCCACTAGTGCACAAAGCCTGTAAGTGGGTCAGGCAGGCAAAATATAGAGGTGGACAATGATGGTTCACTGAGTTAAAGGGAGATGGGAGGGTATCTTCTGCAGTATAACATCAAATAATGTTCCCAAAGCTGAACTGGGCCCAGCTTTGAGAAATCCTGGGAGAAATCATAACTTGTCATGAAGTGTGCCTCACCTTAGCAATTGACTGAAATCTGGTCACAGAACATAGAGATGTGCATAATGGTCCAAGACTGTTTTACATCCCCATCTGGGGAAGTCTTCTGAGATATTTTGTTCTGCCTTGGGCCTGCTGGACATCACGAATGTGACTCAGAGCCTGTGGATGAGAGTTTACTTGCTACTGTCCTGTTTATGAGGTATCCAAGGCTGAATGGTATTTTAATTCTAAGGGAATATGTTTTCTTAGTGGATAAGGTGGAAACAGTCCCAGTTAGCTTACTGGACCTTTAAGATGGGAAGAGAAGCTTGTTGTCAAACAATGGAAATTTAATGTTTCCTTTTGTAGCTATAGTATTTTAATGTCTGGCATGGACAGTGGTGAAAGGGCTGAGACTAGTGTGTCTCAGTCCTGCAAAGAGGTTGTTGGATTGGTGGGATGTTCTGAAAGGCATTCTCAGGAGTTATGTGTTTGCAGTGATGCACAAAACAGCTTAGAAAGAATGAGAGAGATGAGATATTATTTGGAATGAGCAGCAGGTGTGGTTTGGGACATTTCAAGAGCTACAGGTTCAGGGGATGTATTTCGGCAAAATAAAACTGGATAATAAATTGAAACAGGAACTAGATGTTTATTTTTTTATTTTATTTTACATTTGTTAACCGGGAAAGTCCGACTGGACACAGGTCCTTTTTCAGCGTAGGTCCGGGGAGAAAAGCTCCAGATACAGTACAATACAAGTTAGGATTTCATTACATCTATGAATACATTCCAGCATGCAATAGTCAGATATTAACATCTTGGTATCAGTGCTATATACAAGTATATTATAGACTCATTTCAGCATGTCGTAGGCAGAGTTTTACATTTTTGGTAGTAGGTTTATAAGCAGTACAATGTCAGATATTAACATCTTGTTATCAGGACTATATACAAGTATATTACAGAGTAATTTCAGCATGTAGTAGGCAGAGTTTTACATTTCTGGTAGTAGGTATATATGCAGCAGATTGACAGAATGAGAGTAGTACAGTATTTAGGAAAAACAGTACAAAAGTTTTTGTAGCAGTGGTGGTAGTATGGTGTATATCCAGTACTTTGTCAGATTAGAAGTAGTAAGGTATCTGAGAGAAAAGGAACAAGATGTTTTAGTAGGAGTTCACTCAGAAATGTCCGTATGCTTGGGGTGAACAGGTCTTACCTGCTTAACTAGAGGAAGTAATGGGTGATTATTAGCAGATGAATTCATACATTCCTGCACCAGTGCAGTGGTATGAAATCATCAGTGAACTTGGTGAGCTAGAGTCTGTCTACTTTGGACTGAATGTCAGAGGAATAGATGCCAAACAGTAAGGGGCCTAGCACAGACCTCTGTGGTACTCCACTGGTGATGGGTCTACTGGTGGAATTGAAGTCACCAAATTTAACAGTGTGTGTTCTGTCAGTGAGACAATTGACTAACCATCTAGTAACTTAAGGGTTAATCTCCAGCTGGGAGAGGTTCTCAACAATGTGAGATTGGGGATTGTGTTGAAAGCCTTGGCATGGTCCAGATAGGCTGTGTGCACTGTCTTACCTTTGTCCATGGCTTTGGTGACATTCTCAGAGAAGTCTGCCAGATTTAATTACCATGATCTACCCATTTGGTGGTCGCCTATGTCCTCGTTGATAAGGTCCATGATAATTCTTTCCATGGCCTTGCAGATGAGGTTGGTTAGCCTTATGAGTCTGTAGTTCCCAGGTCAGTTTTTTTTGGCAGCAAGCACTTTTACTGACCATCAGTCATCTCCCCCTTAAAAGTCTTATAAATTGTATAAGGTGCCCCAGTCCCATCACTTTCCTTTGTTATAACCCCATGTCAGATCCTGCAGTAATTTCCTTGTCAAAGTCAGCTTAAACTTCTATCAGTAGCTAGCCTTAACCCTTCTAACTACATGGAAAGGGTTTTGGGTAAATGTGGTAAAAATGTTTGATGTCCTTCAAGGATGCATCTGCAGTCTTTACAAATGGGTTGTCCTGTCGTCAGGCAGCCCTTCGGTCGGCCGGATTCCAAAGTCTGGGTCTGGCTTCGGCTGGTGTCGCACTTCACCCGACGTCATTGCGGCAGTTTTTCGGGTAAAAAGGCATCAGCCGACGCCATTTTCCTCAGTCTTTCTTGCCGCGTGGCGCCCGAAGCAGAAGCTGTTCGCAAGTGCCGGTTGGTCAGATCCAGAGATTACTACTACCGAATACTACTTCGAAGACTTCTATAAAGCTAAGTACCCGTTAGACTCTTTCTTGCCTCAGCCGATGTCAGAGAAAGTTAATAACTGTTTATCTTGTGGGAAACAAATACCTCATAAAGATTTCCACTCCTATTGCATACATTGTTTAGGCCCAGACCACGACGTAGCATCTTGTCTAGCCTGTGCTTCTTTTAACCGGCGGACGCTTAGATGTCGATCGGACTTTGCTGAACAGATTTTCGGCTCGATTTTGCCTACATTATGCCGTCGGATCCTCCGACTACGCAAATAACCAAGAAACGCAGAAAAGGACCGACACTTGCGGTCCGCGGTTTGCCGAAACGCGGTTAAGCAAACCACAGTGTCTCGGTTTCGGCCGAAGCCGAGCAAGCGGTTCTTTCTTCAGCCGATAACTTGCCTTCTACCGAGGCCTCTTCTAACCTGGTAGAAACGGCTTCTGAAATCCAACCTTCTGTTGCGGTTTCACAGGATTTATCAGACACCATCCCCCTAGATATTTCTACCCCTGCACGTGGAGCTGCTAGGCCTCCTCCAGCTATGTCTATTAAGGCCTTTGCCAGGGCTAAAGCAGCCAAAGCATCAAAACCTGTGCCTGCCAAGCCCCTCTCACAGGCCCAGCACCAGTTCCCATATGCTTTCTTTGGCTGAGGATCTCATCTCTTTAATTCATGGAGCCCAGCCTCATCCAGATAGGGCTTCTCTCCCTCCTCCAGAAAAGAGGCCTAGAGCAGAGCCCCCTGAGCCAGTATCCACAGATGATTCCTCTGATGACTCAGAACATACAGACCCTCCTGAGGCTTCTTATTCTCCTTACGAAGACTCTGATGCTGAGGAGTCCATCCCTTCAGCCTCTCTTCCTGAGGAATTTTCCTTTGGGGAAACTTTGCATGCTATGAGGGAACAATTTCAGTGGCAGGGCCAAGATTTCTCAGACTCTAGAAAAAGGCTTAGGACCTTTCTACATTTGCCACAGCATAGGCCTTTAGCTATACCTCCAGTTCTTTCTGTTGTTGATGATGCATTTAATGATGCTTGCACTGCTCCTGATACTTTACCTCCGGCTCCTGCTAAGCCCGATAGGTACTACAGGGTCCCGGACACTCATCACCACTTATATAAGGCTCCTTTTGCAGATCCAGAGACTATCTCCCAGGGTCCAAAAGCTGTAGCAGCTACTTCTAAAAAACCCCTCCCTCTGAAAGGGAATCCAGGTCCTTAGAGAGATGGGGTAAAAGTTTACACCTCTGCTACTTTGTCAGCTAGAGCTTTGAACTGCCAATTTCATATGATTCAATATCAAGAGTTTATGCTTGACCAGTTGACTAAAAAGCTGTCCTCCGAAGAATCTTTAGATAAAACGTATGTTCAAGAAATGGTACATAACATACAGCAGGTTAGTAACCATTCTTTAAAATGTGGCTATGATGCACTGGAGGCTTCCTTTAGATCAGCCATGACTGGCACAGTTATCAGGAGGCATGCATGGTTGAAAGAACAGGCATTACCAGACCATGTCAAATCTAAGCTTTTGGATGCACCTATGGACAAGGTCAATTTATTTGGTTCTCCCGCACAGCAGGTCCTAAAAAAGATGGAAGAGAAAGCAAAATCTGTGCAAACAGTGAAAGATTTCTTGCAAGTTCAACCTCCAAGATTTAGCCGGAACTGGCCCTCCAAGAATTGGTCCTTTCCAGACTCTTCTAAGGCACAAAGAGGCAGGAATAGGCGCTCTAGAGGCAGAAACCAATCCAGGGGTGCCTACAGGGGTCGCCAGTGGCAGGGTAACAACCAACGAGGCACGGATACAGCCACCACCACTACAACAACTCAATCACAGTGACTTGGCGGTGGCACCGCCTACCAGGGAACAACTAGAAGCACCTTTAGGCGGAAAGCTAACCTTATTTTCAATGAACTGGCACTGCATTACAAGAGAAAAATGGATTTTGCAAACTATAGACCAAGGTTACAGATTCCACTTCCATACTCTACCAGGAAAGAGAGGAATGCCGAATCTACCACCTACTCAAAGGACAGAAGCTCTAAAACAAATATCTCAATTATTAGAAATAAGAGCTGTGGAGAAGGTACCATCTATGGAGCAAGGAAAGGGATTTTACTCCAGACTCTTCCTGGTACCAAGAAAAGAAAACAAATGGAGGCCTATTCTAGATCTATCCACTTTAAACACATTCCTCATTGTTCCAAAATTCAAAATGCTGACCCTACAGCAGCTTCTTCCCATGCTGGGCAAGGAGTCTTGGCTGGTAACTCTAGATCTCAAGGAGGCATACCTGCACGTCCCCATAAGACCAATTTGCAGAAGATACCTCAGATTTCTTGCAGGATCAGAGCATTATCAATTCACAGCATTGCCCTTTGGCTTATCTACTGCGCCCAGAGTGTTCACGAAATGCCTGGCATCAGTAATCGCTCATTGCAGACTTCAGGGGATTCAAATCTATCCCTACCTGGACGACTGCCTGATACAAGCGGACAACAAAAACAAACTATCAGAAGACTTACAAAGAGTCATCTACCTGCTGCAAGCCCTGGGATATACAGTCAATACAAAAAAGTCAAGGCTGATTCCATCCCAAAGAATAATCTTTCTGGGTGCAGAACTGGACACATCAAAACAAATGGCATTTCTAACTACAGAAAGGAAAGAGCAACTTCCTCTCTACTTCTTGGCATTAACAAAGCAGAACCATTTAACTGCAAGAAAAGTGCTACAAGCTCTAGGCTTCATGGCATCCTGCATAATACTGGTCCCTTATGCCAGGCTGCATATGAGAAAGCTGCAGTGGTACCTAAAGAATTTGTGGTCCCAGCACCAGCACAGCCTAGAAACCAAAATTCCAATGATCCCATGCCTGAAGCAAGAGTTCCTATGGTGGGCTCAGGCCTGTCAATCAAACACAGGATTACCCTTCTGCAAAAGTCAACCAAGACAAACCATCACAACAGATGCCTCAGACCTCGGTTGGGGCGCAGTCATGATGGACAAGTGCATTCAAGGCCTATGGACTCAAGACCAGCTACATCTGCACATAAATCTAAAAGAAATGATGGCAGTGAAATTGGCAATCCAGGCATTCAGACCATTTCTCCAAGAAGGCCAGTTGATGATAAGGACAGACAACACCACAGTTATGTGGTACATCAACAAACAGGGAGGCACACACTCATACCCTCTATGCCGGCTGGCACTGGACCTATGGGATGTGGCTCTGAGCTACAACATTCAGTTACAGGCAATTTATGTACCAGGGAAGGAAAACATTCTAGCAGACATATTAAGCAGAACTACAACAGATGCCCACGAATGGATGCTGCATCCGGACATCTTCAAAACCATCACAAGAGAATGGGGATTACCACAAATAGACTTGTTTGCATCCCCATTCAATCATCAGTTGAAGAAATTCTGCACAAGGACTTACCGCCCACTTGCTTGGAAGGTGGACTCCCTATCTTTCAGTTGGAAAAGCCTGACAGCATACGCCTTCCCTCCACTTCCTTTGATGCACAAGGTGCTTCTGAAAATCAAAGAGGAACGTCCGAGGATCATTCTGATAGCCCCAGACTGGCCAAGACAACATTGGTATCCACTGCTGAGGAGCATGTCCCGGGAACAAATATGGACACTGCCCCTGATCCCATTACTGCTAACACAGAACAACTACAACATCCTGCATCCAAACCTAAAAACTCTGCAGCTAACTGTCTGGAACATTACATAACAGCAATTAACCCAAATTTATCCCAAAGGGTTAAAGACATAATCCTGGAGGCTCGTAGACCTTCAACAAGAAAGAATTATGCAGCAAAATGGAAAAGATATCTCATCTGGAGTACTGCAAAAGGGCAAGAGGTGACACTGGTGAACATAGCCAACATCCTGGAGTATTTGGCGGAGCTCTTCCATTCAGGCCTGTCCTACTCTTCCATCAAGATACATGCATCAGCTATTTCAGCAGAGTACAGCTTGGATCCTCCTGTCTTCTCATCCTCTGCTCAGACAGTTTCTGAGAGGAATTAAAATGTGAAACCTCCCAGGAAACCTCCATTGCCAGCATGGGACTTGAACTTTGTGTTAGAAAAACTGACTCTTCCTCCTTTCGAACCAGCAGCAACAGCAGAATTACAATACTTATCCTGGAAGACTGCTTTCCTGCTGGCAATAACTTCAGCAAGAAGGGTCTCTGAACTACAGGCATTAATGGCAGTGCAACCCTTCCTAATCTTCCATCAAGATAGAGTGTCCATGAGAACAAATCCTACATTTATGCCTAAGGTGGTATCCAGAGTGTCTTTAAATCAGGCTATCCACCTTCCTACATTCTTCCCCAACCCACAGAACAGGGGAGAAAGGCTCTTACATACCTTGGATGTACACAGACAATTACGCTACTACCTGGACAGGACAAAAAACAATAGAAAAACTGACCAGCTTCTGGTAGCATATGCAGCAGGAAAGGAAGGAAAACCAATTTCTAAACAGACAATCTCCAAATGGATAGGAAATTGCATTAGATTTTGTTACTCCTACCATGGAAAGAAAACTCCAGAGAACATCAGGCCTCACTCCACAAGGGCTACAGCCACTACCACAGCTTTCTTACGAGGAGTGGCTACCAAGGACATTATAGAGGCTGCTACTTGGACCTCCGTGCATACATTTGCCAAGCATTATAACTTACCTCTATACTCTAGATCCCGTGCTGGTTTTGCCACTGCTGTTTTGCAAGGGATCCTAACTACACCATAATCTCTTCTCTTTAGCTATGGTATTCTACCCATTTGTAAAGACTGCAGATGCATCCTTGAAGGACATAGTACAGTTTTGTACCTACCATAAATGTAGATGTCCGAGAGGAATGCATCTGCAGTCAGGATTACCCACCCTCCTTCCCTCTGAGGTACTCCTAGGTATTTGCCAATCTTCAGCTAGCTTGGGGGAGATCTATTATGGTGTATTTGTTTGTATGTATGTACATACATGCTTATTTTGTGTTTGCTCTCTACTATTTGGAAACTTTGGCATTTATCCAAATTTAGCCATCCAAGAGGGCACCTGGCATCTGGGGCAAGAAACACTGAGGAAAATGGCGTCGGCTGATGCCTTTATACCAAAACTGCAATGACGTCGGGTGAAGTGCGACACCAGCCGAAGCCAAACCCAGACTTTGGAATCCGGCCGACCGAAGGGCTGCCTGACGACAGGACAACCCATTTGTAAAGACTGCAGATGCATTCCTCTCGGACATCTACATTTATGGTAGGTACAAAACTGTACTTTCTTCATCAACCCTGGCTTTTAGAATTGTGAACTGTCAGGTATGCATGTTTAAGTTTTTTCTGGCTTTTTAAGATAAGTTAAGGAAGTGAATTGCCCTTCCCCTTCCTTTAAATACTAAATTGTCTGTGTTTTCTGTGATATATGCATTGTCTCAGGTAATGACACTGCTTAAGTTTTGAGAGCTGCTGCTGGTTGTGTCATGAGAAGATTTGTTTGGTTACAGCCTCAAAACTTAATAGAGGATGTTAATACTGAAGTTTTAAATGTTTCCCTAGATAAAGAATTGTTTTTAGGTCCTTTCTTTGTGGAGGTCCTTAAGGGATTTGATGAAAGATGAAGTTAATTCATGGGGTTACACAGCATTTTCAACTCTTCTTTCTAAAATCTAACTAAATTTTTTCTTCTACTTCATGTTCCCCTTTCAGGAAGTAGAACAAGAGTTGCCAACAAAGCTCAAGTAAACAGTTTCAAAAGACAACAGCAGGGAGGTTGAAAGGAGGAGGAAGGACCTTCCCAGAAATAAGAATGCCCTAAAAAATCAGTCTGACTGTATGCCCCTCAGGATGTTTTAACCTCAGCAATCCTGTAAATCTGTCAAGAATTTAGTTCTTTACTTCTTTCCCTCTGTGGCACCAGCTAACACCAGACATTTGAGTTTTGTAAATTATTCTAAAATGTTACAACTAGCAGAGGGAGTCCCTTCCTTATTTTCAAGGAATCCCTCCACATCTAACTAATCAAACTGGTCTGTACCCTCCTGATCTAAATCAGATGCTGTCTCGGGGGATAGTTGAAACTCTTTCTCCAAAGCAAAGAGGGTAATGAATATATTCAAGAATCTTAACGATGCCAAAGAAAGAATAGACTTGAGGACCTGTCCTAGACCTTTACTTTCTAAACCTTTATATCTTAATTCCAAAATTCAAAATACTTTTCTGTGCAGTGTCTGTTATTTCTTCCTCCTCCTTCTAGTTATCTGGTAACATGGCATTTAAAGGATGCTTAATAATCACATTCTAATCAGAAGCATTTTCAGGTACTTTTTGCATTTCTCTGTGCCTGGTGTGCATTTTAAGATTGCTGTTTTGCCCTTTGGTTTATCTGTAACACCAAGAGTATTTAAAATTTGTATGGGTCCTGTAATAGCTCACTGCAAGTTGCAAGGCATTCACATTTCTCTTATTTAAATGATTGCCTGATTTATGCATATCATTTCACAGCTTGTCAAGAATCTCTGGTTTGTGTAGTAAATCTGTGTCTCAACTTGAGATCTAGTTTGTTATTGTTTATCTGCTTTTGTTAACAGGGAAAATCCACTGGGCAATAGCAGCTCCTTTTTAGTAGCCTAGGGAGAAAAGCTCCCCATATAGTTCATTTCAACATTATTACAGTAGTGTTGGTCTTGCAGGCTTCCCATTCAGTACATTTGCACATTTTTACAGAAGTACAAAAATTACAGTCTTTGTAATACAATTAGACTTACTTTTACAGTAATGTAATACAGTGATGTCAAACCACAATTCATAATAGTACACGTGAGCAATAACATAATCATCAGTTCAGTAAAGTAAACCCTTATAACTTGTGGTCTGTGAGAAGTAGCATGAAAAAGTAAGTTGGAAAAGCTTGGATAACTACATAGCAAAACTCTTTGAGAGAGAGATAGCTAAGTAAGGAGAGTGGTGAAGAAAAGTAGACTGTAGCGGGTTAACCTAGGAAAACATTTAAGACCACAACCAGTAGTTTCTGAAGTGTAGATTTAAAAGGGCCTTTAGGGTGTGAGGATTGCCATGTTGCCTATTGGAGGCAGATATGGAATTCCAGACTTTTGAGACATAGTAAACAGAGAATTTCCAGCAGAACGGTGAGATTTACTGATTTTAAGCAGACATTTATTTAGGGAGCATAGTGGCGTGACTGGTTAGAAAGGTTCATGATATTTTGAGATTTGTAGTATATTTTATGGACTCTTCCTAGTTGGATGGTAGGGAAGTTGTTTAGTAATTCAGGCCAGGGGAGATGTTTTAGTGACAAGTAATGATGAGAATTTGTTTTGTGGTTGGCAGCAAACCTGGCTATTTTTTATAGAGTTGTTCTATTTTTGTTAGTAGTGGCTTGTTAGTAGTGGCTGTTAGATGTTGGTGAATACAGGTGCAGTGTATAATAAGGGTGAAAAAAAGGATGTTGAAAAGGTTTTCTTGGATGTTTTTGTTAGGTAGTATTTCTTTCTGTAAAGTAGCCGTAATTTTTGGTGGATTTTTTTTTTTGATTGCTTGCTGTTGGTGAAAATCAAAGTTTAGTTAGGTACATAGTGACACTGAGAGGTTTTGTGTTACAGACATGTTAGATTAGAATTTTGTCTGCTAATGAGATATAGAAGTTACTTTTGCTGTTGCTAAAAGACTTTGCAGCAAATAGCATAAACTTGTGTTTTTTTTAAGAAGGGGTGAGAATGTTTAAACCAATGCTTTATAGAAGAAAATTAAGTATTTTTTTAAGTTCATTTAAGGTGTTTGCTGTGCAGATGAATGTCACATTATCTGTACATTGGATGACAGTGTCTTTGCTTTGTTTAGGTCTATAATATTGAACCTAAAATTGAGCCTTATGGTACTCCTGTGGAGAGACATGTGAAAAAGATGACTTACCTTTGAGCCATTTCACTGCTTGCTGTCTTTCTGACACAGCTGTGGAAAAAAGAGAGGGTGGGTGATCTAGGGCAAGTAAGGACAGATAATGTAGCAGTAACTGGTGTGATATTGTGTCAAAGGCTTTAAAAAATCAAGGACTATGGATAAAGCTAGTTTTCCTGCATCCCTGTGCTGATTAATTTGTTTGGTGAAACTTAATGCATTATGAGTGCTATCGTGGAACCTGAAACCATGCTGGGTTTGGGAGAATAGGCTATTGTCCATGAGATGTTTGAGAAGTTGTGTTTGTATGTATTTTTCTAGTATTTTAGACAGAGGAAATAGAATGGCAATGGGATGGAAGTTAGTGAGGCCAATGGAGTTACCTTCTTTATGAAGAGTGATTGTAAGATACTTTTTCCTGCCAAAGGGGGCATAGTTTTCTATGACAAATCTGTTTTTAAGAGTGAAACTGGATAGGCCGAAGATTCAGCAGCTCTTTTAAGTATTCTGGGTGGAGGTCATCAGCCACTGGAGTTGTAGGCTTGAGCTTCAGTAGGCATTTTTTTGATGTATGAGGTAGGAATGGGATTAAGGTGGAGGAGGGGTAGAAAAGTAGGATGTTGAGGTGGAATTGCTAGTAAGTGTATGTGTGTTGATTTTGAAGTAAGTGATTACAGGATTTAGGAAGTGAATGATGGATTGGCTGACTATAGATTGTGTAGGGTCGATGTTGGAGTTGGGTTGGGAAGCCAGGGTTTAGCAGGCTATTTACAGATGACCAAAATAGATTGGTCTTGTTGTAGTAAGAAGTATGAAGAATGTTGTAATAGGTTTTTTACCATTTTTTATTTGTTCTTTTGTTGGTTTGGTTTCATAGTTCTCTATACTGATATAGGGTGGACTATGTTCTCTTTTGACTGCAGGATTTTCTATGCTTTGTCCCTACTTCAAATTTCTAGTTTTGTGGATTACATAAACTAAGATGCAGGGCTGAATTTAATCCTTTTGTAGCTTAAGAGTGCCGGTTGATTTAGGATGCTTAGAAGTGTATCATTAAGTTGTGGTACAGCATCATGTAGGGGTCGAGGTTTTAAACTCTACCAATTGATTTGTTTTGATGTTGAAATGAATGAGTCTTTACTAAATTTATATAGGTTGTGAACCATATTCTAGTAATGTTTTTTGGAATGTGTAATGGTACTGTCTTTATGTATGTTAGGAAGTGATCAGTCAAAGAACTGGGAAAGGGTGCCTGAGATGATTATTTTGCTGGGATCAGATGTGAGAGCCCAGTCAAGTATAGAGGCTTTGTTTATTGTATGTTTGTATCTCTTGTTAGGGGTACTGATTAGTTGATTGAAGTTGTATAGATTAACAGTATTTGAGGTGATGGTTGTACTTACGGTTAGCCAATCAGTATTTACTTTGCCTCGAATAAAGTTTTTTTGATTAATGTAATTTAATAGCTGACATGTGGTAGCAGTTATTCTAGTATGAGGTTATTATTACCAGGGAGAATGTAGATAGCTAAGAATGTATAACTGAACAAACCAAATACCAAAACAAAAAATAAGCCGAAAACTATGTAAAACGTATGGAGACACTTAGAATGTAGATAACTACAGTAAAATGTTTTGTGGTTATTAATTTGCAATAATGAGATTAGCATTTCAGCATTACTGAATAAAAAGAGATTTCATGCGTTAGGTGAGAGTTTAATGGTTTGTGGAATTTTTATTGTGATGCTAACTGCGCTTCTATGAGGTCCGTACAGTCTTAATTTATTGTAGCCTGGGAGTAAAATTTTCTGATGTCTTATTTGAAGTTTAAGTCTGGTGTCTGTTAGTTCTAGGAAATCTGACAAGTGGATTACTAGCCAGGTATGTAGTTCAGGTATTTTATTGCATATGATTTGGCAGTTTATGTACTATAAGAGTAGGCCTGGGGTGGAAAGTGAGAGGATGTTTCTTACTGTTATTTTGGGTAGGGTGAGTGAATATAGTCCATGGGCTGAGATTGGAATAGAGGCTTGTGGTGGCGAGAATGGAAAGGCCACGTGGAAGAGAGAGAAATCTTCTCTCATTCCATCTAAGGCAGTGTTTCTATTGTGTCTTCTAGAAGTAACACTTAAGATAGCATTTCTTCTTCAAGACAAAATGATATGTTGCAAGGAGCAATTTCTGATATTTTCAAACTAGACTCTGGAATCTGCCAGAAAATATCTCACAATTCCAGGATTTGTGGCCTCTACTATTCTCATCATTCACTTGGCCAGATTTCAAGTGAGAAACACTTCACTGCTGTTTGTCAAATCAATTTAGACACGACACCAGCACCCTCTATCATTTCAAATTCCAGTACTAAGGTTTGTGAAAAGGGAGTTAAATTGGTGGGTGAATCACTTGTCTCTCAACCAAAGTCTTCCCTACCCTTTTCCCTGCCAGCCCCCACTCACTAAGTAAAACAAATGCTTCAGACTTTGCTTGGAGAGCTCTGTCCAAGGGAGTAAAACTTCAGGACCTTTGAAAGAAATATGACCAGTTAAAACATGTGAATGTCAAGGAAATGATGCCTCTAATAAGCCATCTTTGAACTCCAGGCCCTCTGTCAGTAATCACATACAGCAACACAATGATGTGGTGCATAAACAAATGGGGGGTGGGGATCATGCAAATTTGCTATGGTAGCCTGGGATCTGGCAGTTCAGTTCTGGTTGTCCCATCAGGCTCCATACATTCTATCAGAGTAAAACATTGTGCTAAACAAGCTGAACAAGACCAGGACAGACCCTTATGAATGGAAATTGCACACTGGGGTCTTCCAGAAAATGATCCATCTGTGAGGAACTCCTCAAGTATATTTGCTTGCCTCCAGTCCAAACAGACTGCTAAAGTGATTCTGCACCAGGGCATCCTGCAAGCAGACCTGTAAATCAGATGTATTTTCATTCCCATGGACAGGAATGCTTCTGCATGCTTTTCTACCCTTTCATCTGATAACTAGAGTTCTTCTAAAGATTCAGAAGGATTTTTTTCCAAAGGTAATTTTGGTGACCCCTTTTGACCAAGGGCAGTTGTCACCAGTTTCCTCACAGATGGACTTATACAGGATGAGGTGGGGGGTTAATAAATCTTAACCTTCAACTTTGTCAGTAAATAGTATCGATAGTAAAATTCTAATACCTTTTAGGCACCTTTTTCTATGCACATGCAGCAAGTATTAAAGAGGGCAAAGAAACCTGCCATAGGCACCTACTCTATCAGGGCTCTGGCTAATTCTGTGGCTTTTTGGAGTTGGTGAATTCTAGAAGTATACTTGAAATATTTATTTATTGACCTTTGATTACTGGGAAAGTCAGGCTGGGTAGAAGTCCATTTTCAGCAGAGGCCGGGGGGGGGAGCTCCAAATTATTATAAAACGTTTTAAAAACAATAATTTCACAATCTTCAAAAATAAAACAAAAAAATCTGTAGTTTAAATAATTATAACACATTAGATATAATATAAAAACATTGGTTAAGAATTTATTAATTTTTATTTATTTGACATTTGTTGACCAGGTTAGTCTGACTGAGTAGAAGCCCTTTTTCAGCAGAGACCCAGGGAGAAAAGGTCCACAAGTATAACAGAAAAAAAATTATACAGTGTCCAAAATCATTTAAAAGTACAACAATTAAGGTGAAACACATTATAAAGTAAATATATATGAGTATTCATGCCCATTGGTGGAGTAAAGACAGTGTACAAAATTCAATCCCTGAATTTAGAAGAAGCAAGAAGAGCATAGGAATTTATTTGATGCAAGGTAGCACCTTGGTCATCTGTGCACATCTTTACCAAGTACTACAAACTACATTCCTTCCCTAAGTCTAGCATAGCCTTTGCTAGGATCATTCTCCAGTGGATCCTGGACTCTAATCAAACCTACTCCTCTTTTCTTGATAATCTCTGGTATTCTTCCCGTTATTGCTTAAGGCTACTGCAGCAGTGATCTAATGATGAACATAGTACAGTTGTGTAAGTAAACTTACCATAACAGTAGATGTTCGAATAGATCATTGCTGCAGTAGCTACTCCCTCCACCCTCGTATCCTGGCTATTTTTTGAAAGGGTGTGGAATTTTTTGTTTTTGTATTCCTATTTTGTAGGGCTCTAGACTCCTTGTCTACTGAGGCCAGAAAGATGAGATATTTTGGCTCTCCAGCTTCCATTTTTTCTCTGCATATCTCTTGCATAGCAGAGACTAGTATGTGTAGAAGCTTTGGAAGTTGAACGGCTAGTCTGATCCTTGGCAAAATGTCCTCTATTGCTTAAGCCATGTGCATCAGTGACCTGTTCAAACATCTACTGTTGTAGTAAGTTTACTTACACAACTATATGTTTGTGGCCTGAAGCAAGTATCTGCTGTGCAGAATCTCCTGAATGGTGTGGTGTGGGGGAGGGAAGGACTACTGTCTTGTAGAAATGTATTAATAGCAGTGATTTTGAAAGAAGAGAAGAACAGAGCAGCCCAAGCTTTACAAACCAATATCAATCTTGAATCAGGACTGTAAGATTTCAGTGGTAATCCTTGTGAATTGTCAGGCAACTGCCATTCTAGCCTAAATACGTAATGACCAATGTGGGTTCATCCAAGGTATACAAATATTTGATAATATGACCAAGACCTTTCTTATATTGGGAAGATACTATTTGTTCATCCCTGCCATTATTGAGAGCTTAGATGCCAAAAAGCATTTGACAGTGTACTGGCCCTTCCTATTTAAAACCATGGGGCAGTTTTGTCGTACAGGAGACTTCATTCAGCTGTTGATGAGCTTGTCTCAAGGTCCATGTCACAGTTATGATTAACACTGAATTCTCTTGTGAATTCTCCCCTTCAGTGGGGCATCCAGACAGTGCTATCCACTCTGACCATTACTGCTTGTTTTATGTCTTAATTTTTTAACACCTTAACTGAACTTATATTTATATAAAAGTAAGCAAATCATATTAACAACTTCACATTTACAAACATTATACTTCACATATATTTTTCTATACAGTATAATCAATCCAACATTACATAAACTGGTCAATTCCTGCCTTTTCTTAAACCTCATTCCTCCTCCTGCAAAACATTTTTCTGCATGTGTTGTTCCTACAATTTCCATTTATTTATATATAATTTCTTCTACCCCTTTCTAAAGATACCACTTCCTATCCGTTTATGTCTGTTACGATATTGACTTCCCAAGTATGTTTTGTTTAGGCTTTGTTTTCCATTTTCTATAACTGCTTTCTCAGCAGCTAACAGAATTATACTTAACAAGGCCTTACTAAGTCTAGGCAATTCAAACCGTATATTCCAGCTCAAAAAATAATTTGCAGTCTCAATAATAAATAAGCTCCAAGGCATTATCCTTTGAAGAAACCTGGCTCAAAGAATCAAACCGCCTACTCATCCACAAGAAAACTAAGCTAATACTTTTTACCTCAAAAAGTTGCCAAAGTCAAAAGCAATATTTTTACCATAAATTCAGCAAATAATACTGCCACTGAAATTGTAACCAACAGTAAACTTCTAGTCAGTATGATAGATGACAGTCTCAAATATGACCAGCATATATTGCATACCATTAAATCTACTCAGCAGAAACTAGGCTACCATTATAGGATCAATGGATTCCTTACAGATAATGCAAGAAAAACTCTGGCCACACCCTTCTTATTGCTGACTCTCTTCTATGCTGATCCTATGTTAACAGACTTAAACAATAAAGTACAATACAATAAAGTAGCTAAATTTGCCACCAATCTCCCTCATAGGACCCACCATTATCATAGCTTAAACCAAATAAATTGACTTGAACTACAAAACTAGCTAACATATTCACAACTAACTACAGCACACAAACTTATTCATCATCCAGAAGAATGCCCTACCGTTCATCACTTATTACTGACCTACTGTCCAGCAAGAGACCTCTGCTCTAGTAACAAATTCTTGTTACTTACAAGATAAGTCAAATAATGTTGCAGGAGACTTGCTCTACACCCAAAAACATTGCTAAACTCTGAAATAGTATCCCCACACAATTAAAACTCTGACAAACTCAGTAGTTTTAAACCTTTGCTTAAACATTTTAACCAATCCTGCACATGCCTCATCTCAAGATTGAGACTGTGTGTTCACCATATGATACTCTCGAAATACTCTCCTTAAACAGAATACTCTCAACCTCTCACTGAAATGTCAAAACAATTTTATACATAACTGCTGCCTGTATAGTCCACTAAGTAGCATGTGGGTTTTCTCTTTAGTAACTTCCACCTCTGTAAAATCTTAGAATGTATAAATTTAACTACTGTTCATGTATAAATGTAAATAGAAATGTAACTACTCCGTGTTTAACTGGAACTTAAAGTATGGTGTAATGTAAACAAATGGAGCTTTTCTCCTCGGGCCCCCACTGACAATGGGTATTACCCAGTCAGACTTTTCCAGTAAACAAAGACAAATAAATAAATTTGCTTTCCCGATATTACTGACAGAATACTTTGTAGGAAATGTTTAAAGTCTGCCAACTCATTACACGCCAAAAACATATGCTCCCAGGTGCTGCTTGTTTTATATCTGGTGTTGACATGAAGAGAGTCACAGATAAGGGTTTACAAGACTGAGGGAGGGGAGACTAAGCTAGTTCTTTATATAGATGACCTGATTTACCTCAGCAGTCCAGAATGGGATCTTATAGCATTTGGCACTATGGAGCAGTCTGGCTGCCTGTCAGGATACAGTTAATATTGTTTAAAACTAGACCATTGGTCAGTTTCAGCCCTCTGAGCAGTTGCTGCTCAGCTTTTATTTTTTTTTTAGACAAGTGTTGCAGTTGACCTACCTTGGAATACAGCTAAGTCTGCTCTCAAACAGGCTATAAGAGGCTCAGAATTAAAACACCCTAGAATTGTATCACCACTGGAGGGGAAGAACAGAAACTCACACAAACACTATTATGAAGAAAAGGGGTGACAAAGAAAGGACTTTAATTTTATAACTTGTATTGCTAATATTCAGTCATTTTTTGTTGAAACCATTTTCTTTTTGCTGTTCTGTTTTATTAGTTTGCCAGTGTTTTGTTGAATGTTTGGAGGTATTGAATTTGTTTGGCAAAAATGTGTCAAAAAATTACCTTTTCCTCATTATTTCTGGCCTTTTCTAATCGGACAAAATGCCATTTGCCCATAATTTATTGCCTTTTCTAATCATTAGTTTGTCACCTCCTGTTAGGAAAGTGCGTTTTTCTTCAATGCCGTGTTCTTTTGCAGTTCCTGGTCAAAGTTTGGGCATCCTAACACATCCAAATGTATTTCTAATGCAAAAAGAAAATGGCAAAATAATATCAGTTTCTCACATTTCCATTTTATTTGATCCATGAGTTTCATAGTCATTAGTCCTGGTGGAAGTTTCTGAGATGCTTACTGCATTAAAACATCCTACACCATTTATGGCTTAGATTCAGATAATGCTGGATGAAATTCTAAATGTAGAATCACTTGTACAAGAAGTCTTCCCTCACCTATATTTTGCTATTATTTTTCAATATCAGTTAGTAGTGCTTATCAAACCGTCAAGACCATAGTGCTGTAGACTATTTCCCCACAAGCATCTTTTTTCTGTGATTTGTTTCAGTGAAGTGTAAAGAAACAATATGTGATCTAATACAGCCACATAGAAATATCGTGCAACACTCTGGTTCCTGTATTTGGATACTACTCCTCACTGTTGTGTATCAGAGAGCAGTGCTTGTCAAAGCATCAGGACTATAATGTCTCACTATTAGAGTCTTACGTACAAGAGGATGGGATAGAGGTATGAAGCAGATTAAGAACCTGCTCTGCAGCAATTTAGGACAGGATTGTCTGTCTCTGCTGAGGCTCCGAAATGACTTAAGTAAAAGATGAAGGCAGCTATCAGTACAGTCCTCTTATTATTTGTTAGTTCCATTAATTCCATTGCATTTTTATGGGGAAAGGGAGCAAAGAGCTGGTGATAGGAGACTTCCATTTAGATGACAATCAGATGTTTTCTGATGTTAGCCTATCCCCTTGCCCCTGGTGTTTGACATGTGTGCTCGTTAATGTGAGGACTCTGCAGAGCCTTCCTGCTATCAGCCAGGGTTGCACATTGCTTTGAGGGAGGCATGGATGACATTGTTGCTATACAGCTGGGCAGCAGCTTGTTGCACATCCCCAGTCTGTTTATTCCACGCTGTGTTTTTGTTTCTGATAGCTGATGTTTCATCTCCACCCCCCCCCCCCTTTGATGGATAAGCTGACATAGGCCAGTTCTCTTCCATCTATTCCTGTCTGGCTTCTCCAGCATTCAAGCTAATAATGGATTTCAAGGTTTCCAAACTCCATTTGAGGATCA